>NW_006771242.1:1013330-1021328 GCF_000442215.2 Lipotes vexillifer
GTGCCCCAAGTAATGCTCCTTTACAAGTTGCTGGAAACACTACAAGGCTGGTGAGAAATACATTTCGCCCCACTGGAACACTCTAAAACCTGCATAAGCCGTCAATGGGAATTGAGGAGGATATTTCAGTTGACTATCCACCTTTAGAAATGAATGGCTCTTTAAGTATTAAAATGAGTGTTTAATGTACATTATAACTAACAGCACTTGAGATGAAAGTAAATGACCCACTACCCCCCTCCCAGGTACCAAGAGGGGTCAGATTTCCCATTTATCAGCAAGTCTTCAGGGTAGGCAGCATCTCAATCTCACATTCTCTTCTGCGGCTGCTTCATGGATGGCTGAGGGGAACACTTCAAAAATGAACCAGCTAAACAAACTTCCCAGCAGCACTTGACAGAGCTACACCTATTCTTCCCATTTCCAAAGCAGTGGAGAATTAATTACCAGTTCTATGGATCTATTGTAAGTATAATAGACTAAAGAGCTATCACAGACACATTTATTGTAAAAGCACAATCCCAAGAGTGTCTACTGGAGGGCCAAAACGATTAACACAAATGCTTTGTCAGATCAAAGATAAAACCTGCACCGCCCAATTGAGGAATGAATTAGAACAGTGGGCTATCTTTCAAATTAGCCAGGGCAGTTAGTGAGGAAAATTTCATGAAAGTGTAATTCTTAGCCTTTGTGAATCCACACAGCAGGCATTCTGCCAGCTGACAAGATGATGAAATTTTCATGCTTAAAAAAAGCCCTCTTCATTTCCCAATTTAGATTAGCTAGTGTTTCTCTCCCCTTTTGTGCGTGCGTGTGTGCGTGTGTGCGTGTGTGCGTGTGTGTGTGTGTCTATTTGCTCTTCTGAAGCAGAATTTAAGGGGAGGGGAAATACATATCAATTCTTCACTGTAAAACTGAGTCTTTTAAAAACATCCTTAAAAGCTGAGAGATATAGTCTTTAAACTGGCTTTTTATGATTTTCAAAAAAATACCAGTTCAATTTTAACTTTGTATAGAGGAACCAAATAGGACAGGGGCATGAAATCAACTTTGAATTAGAGCTTTCTGTGCTGCCTCAAAGTCTTCCAATGCTTCATCAAATCTCGAGATAAAGCATTAGAGTTGTTTTCCTCCTAAGGAAATTAATATATTACTTGAAATATCCTTGCTTGGTGCTTCTTGTATTTCTATGTATACAGAAATTTAAATGTTCTATGAAACAAGAATCCGAAGGATACGATCATTGCTGTATGGTGAGAGAAAAAAGCATTTCCCCTGCTATTAAAGGAGCCAATATTAAAACACTATGATACAGACTGATTCTCAGATATATAAAAATTTTAATGTTTGCTGTATCACATTTATTCAGTTAGCACTATTTATTCACCACAGAATATAACAGAAGATGTGGTATATTTTTTTAAGAGTGATTAAGAAGTATACTTTGTTACCCTAAACTTTGGCCCTTTTGTTCTTGACAGCCAGATTTCTTAGTGATCTAGAACTGTGTTCCTTGGCAGGTTACAGTGTTCGGTCAAGTACCTTATACTCCTCCACTGTCTTACAAAAGATCCTTCTTTATGGAGATGCCTCCTTTCTCAATGTAGGTTGTTCTTCCCTGCAGTGATTCTAAAACTAAAATGAAAAAAATATGGAGACTCTTGTTCTCAGTCCACTAACAACTTTATGTCTAGTGCGGAGCATTTTTTAACTTGCAGAATAGGAGGGAACTCTTTTGATAATTAGCTTCAGAGAACAGTCATTTTGATCTCAGTACTTAGTACCAACATCCTTATCTCCAGTACACTTGGTGTATTAATCTCCAGCTGGATTACCACTGCTATGGTATATCACACTGAACTAACTGTAATCAGGATCACTTGAGGCATGATAACAAAAGAAACTCAATACCATATCCCTCTACTGGCAAAGTTCACTTAAGTCTGGGGTCAGGAAGAAAGAGAACACTCTACCAGTAAACTATAACTTGGAGGTGCATAAGCTTTCTGTATAAAAGCTCTGATCTTGAGAATATCTGAAACATTTGTTCATCATGGGGCCATGAAAAGAACGAATAATGGATTTCTTTCTCTTCTAGACAATCACATATGCCTAAGGACAGAAAGTAGAGAAACAAGTTCTTAATTATGAGGACAATCATATCTTTCTTCAAGTGTAGGAATGATATTTGGGTATTTTAATTAGAAACTCCTTAGGAAAGTCAATCAAGTGGGCAGTTAACGACAGGAAAACTAACTTGCTGCTTGTGAGATGGTTGGTAGACAATTAAAACAAATGCTATAGAAACCCTGGGTTAAACGTCTGGATGCCTAAAACTAGGTTATTTAGCTTGAAAAATACTTATATGACCACGACCACCACACCACACACACACAGTTAGAAATCAATCTTTCAGTTAGGGCATACTTCTAACTATTCAGAAGATCATTTTTCTGCCTATTCTCAACTTAGTCAAAACAGATTGCCCGCTCTTAGAGAAGGAAATAGATGAGCTTCTTCTAGTATTAACATTTCCATGGTGAAGATTTTGATAGACTAAACACAGAGAGAAAACTCAGAATTCTTCCCAAGAGTCAAGAATCATGCTCTGCTCAATGAGGTCTGTAAACGAGCTGAATAGTTTTGATTTGGACTCTTCATGCTAAATAAAGGCCTAACATTTCACGTGCTGAACATTTCATCTACTGCGGAATGTGAACCCACAGATAACCTTTATTCCCATCCAACTGTTCATTAAGTACAGCACCGGATTATTCACTAAAATGTTTCAGATTTCCCAAAATGTAGCCATAATTATTATTTTTAAAATATCTTCAGACAAACCTACTTGGTTCTTTTTTCTTGACGAATACAAATTATTCTGCTCCAAAATCACAAGACTAGAACTCTATGCTTTTACACTTCATCCTAATGATCTAATACTTGATTTTCATTTAAAGAGTTCGATTTTAAAGAAGATAATGCTACGTTATATGTTAACTAACATATAAGTAGAAATTATAGGATGATATTGATCAAAGTCAAGAGTCTTACCTAATAGAACCAGAGCATTTTTGGGGAAATGCCTTGCCAGCATAACCTCTTTACCTAAGTTACAGTGAACTTTCAAGTAACAGAAATTTTGTTTAGATGACAAATGACATAATGAAACACTAAGAAAAATCAAGTGGGAAACGTGGTGATTTTTTCTTTTAATTTTAACTTTTGAAGAGAAAAAAACTAATTCATATGAAATGTGTTAAAAACCAAAACAAAAACTTTGAAAGGTGCCTTCTTTCTAATGCAGACAGCTCACTCACTGTTCTGGAACTTTTCCTATATATGTATAAAAATTAGACATTCTTCTTTAAAATGCCAGACAAAAGCACTGAAATTTAAAAGACGTTTATTCTGATTTCTTTGGAAAACTAAGTTATGAAATGGTTTAGATTACCACATAAACGTTGGCAGTTTATTAAAATCACCACACGGGAAGGGATAGTTAGGGAGTTTGGGATTGACATGTACACACTGCTGTATTGAAAATGGATAAACAATAAGGACCTACTGTACAGCACAGGGTACCCTGCTCAATTATGTAACAACCTAAATGGGAAAAGAATCTGAAAAAGAATAGATATATGTATAACTGAATCACTTTGCTGTACACCTAAAACTATCACAACATTGTTAATCAACTATACTCCAATATAAAATAAAAAGTTTTAAAAAAGTAAAACAGAAATAAAATCACCACACATGATTTTACGGCTCTAGTTGCCAAAGATAGGTAATATTGATTTTTCCTCCTCTGATTGAAAATCTGAGTGACCATTTAACTTCATTTTATTTAGGCAGCAATAAACTACAATACTTCCTGATTATATTCTCATTTTTCCTGAAAAGCAAAAACTTCATTACTAAAAATACTGCTCATTAATGAGATAAAATGCCCAACAGAAAAATCAAATCATTTTCCTCCGTCTTTTTAAAATTTTACAGTTTCACAAAAAACCGTATCGTTTTATTTTAAAACAAGTACCAAACCTTCGTAAGTTGCATACTGTAAGACACTCATTATGGATACTTACTTCGTAGTATTTTTTAATGCATCGTCTAATGTCCATGATCAATTTGTTGCTCAGCTGTACCATAAAGGTCAGAGGCGAAGCCTTACAATCGATGTTACTGCAACGATACAAGCTGGGCTCCATATCAGTTCCCTACAGAAGTCAAGACAGACAAGTACACAAAAGGTTATAAAAGGTTTCTTGTGCTTAAAAACTTACATGCTGTCCTGGTGTACAATATTTTAAATTCATTTTATTGGTAAGCTTTTTTTTTTAACATCTTTATTGGAGTATAATTGCTTTACAATGGTGTGTTAGTTTCTGCTGTATAACAAAGTGAATCAGCTGTAGATATACATATATCCCCATATCTCCTCCCTCTTATTGGTAAGTTTTTAACCTTATTTCCTTAACCACTTTCCTCCCAAAGATCCCCTCAGTCACCACATACCTTCTACTCTTGCCACCATCATAATGGAGTACAAAGCCCAAGGGAAAACCCTGAAATTACTTTTTTTTACATTCAATACATGACAGACTATGGATAAAATAGTTTCCCCTCTGAAAATACTAGTGAAGTCGCATTATTGGAAATAAACATCCTTCCTAGAGATACTGATCAAGAATTTAAATTTGCACTTAATTCATTCCAAGGCAAAGCAAGAGCGTTAATGACAACAGTTTGTTCCATATTGCCAACTTAATTTTAAGAATAAAGCCTAAAACTTAAGCGTTACACCACAAAGTGATCACTTATTGTTAGCTTAGCAAATCTAAAATTTCTGTAACCACTGCCCCCCAACAAATGAAATGTACTTGAGGGAGGGGAGAGAGGAGGAGTAAAAATTTGAAAAAATGAACTATTAGTAGTTGGAGAAAACGTTTTGTTTTGTTTTAAACAAAGACAAAGCAAATGTAATATACAGGAAAACTGTTGGGGTTTCTGGAGCATTTGTTTTCCTTCTTGATACTTAAACATCTTGGTTTCCTGCTCCAATCTGGTACATAACCCTACCCCGCCACACGAAGCAATTCCAGGTGGAAGAGATTTTAGAGCTTGACATCGGCTCTTCCACAGTTAGCCCATCTGCAAGTCGTCAAGCCTCCATGCAATTAACTATCTTATTTACAGCTGTAATGAAGCAAAACTCAAGGATTTAGCAAGTATTGCTGATCTGTGTCTGCCTCTTCCTTGCACTTGATTCCAAAGACTGCTTTGTTTTGATTCAAAAAAATGCAAAACATCTGCTGTTTGTCCAAATTAACTTAAAATAATTACTTTTAATTTAGATAAAGGACGTATTTTCTTTCAGTTTCAAGGTTTTACGTGGTTTTGCTGCCTACTCATTTGCCAGTGGCTAGTACATGTATAACACTGCAGTGGAATCAAGTAGATTGGCTAAGTTTCAAGTTCTGATCCAAGGTCAATGATACATTTTTTGGCAGTACTTCTTTAGAGAAATGTCTCCCTGTGACTTTTTTAATGCCTGATATGCAAAGACAGCAGAAAAGATAATCACAGTACCTTTGTCAAAAAGAAGGCAAGTGGGATGTCTAAAGATAAACAAAAACTTTCCAAAAACACTTAGTTCCCCATTAACTTGATTTAAGATAAAGGAAAATATTGCTCTAAGCCTTAATAAATTGGGCTGGGAGTGGAGAAATACAGGTTGCTAATTAAGGAATTAAAATAAAAATACTTTAAGATAATTCAGAGTTTTTAAGAGATTCCATTTAAAAAGCCAAGGCCAAGCATTCTAGGAAGCCAAAAACAATACTCAAGCATACTCTATTAAGAGGTTTCAAGCAGAAATAAGTAAGCTGTGAAGGCAGAATTCATATGATGCTAAAATTCTTTAAACACATAAAAACCTGTGTTTTCTTTTTCCTTTTTATACACATAGTAGAGAGAAAATGGTCTTTATACTAGTTCACTCACAAAACAAACAAACAAAAGAAACAAAAGCAACTAACCGAACCATCGAAGACGCTATCATAAATATTCTCAGTTCCACATATAGGGCATGGACATTTGAACCTTTCACAGTCCCTGTATTTCTCTTCATCCGTGAGCTGTGCTGGGCCACCAAGGAGAGCATCATTCTCTTCATCTTTGTGATAATGATGAACTCTAAACTGGGTGGCGTCAAGTCCTATTAATGTTAAAGAAAAAATAAATTCAGAAAGGTACAATTATTTAAATTCCCTTCTCCAAAAATACTCCCAAGAAGAGAAATCAGAAAAGAATTATTTCAAATTCATGCACATACTACACAACCATTTGAACTCAAGATAGAGGCTCATATCACCGAGACAAATGACTTCTCTTTTTAAGGAGATTATAAACAAAACAAGTAAACTGCACCAAAACAATGCAGAAACATTCCACTGGACATTTGCATTTGGAAGCAACTACTTCTATAGGATGGTTTTACTATTTTCTTAAAGTTACAATGAAAATCTCAAAAAAATGTGCACTGTTAAAATCTCCTAAAATCAAAGTATCACCATTAAAACTGAAAATAGAGACTAAAAATCCCATTATGGAAAACAAGTTCACTGCTATTACAACTCCTTCAAGCGTAGACACCACTGCTAACCCTGATTTCAATGCAGTGGTCGATTCCATCTTGGCTCAGTAGTTAACAGCATGTAGGTTGCAATCTAATTCAGTGGTTAAAATTCAGTAGCAGCATCTGAGTCAAAACTCAACATGTTTTTTTTTTGGTGTTCTGAATTCAGAAATTTAAAATATGTGCAAAAACAATGAATCTACAAACTCTATAGGCCAAAATGTCCCTGACAATACTGAAGCCAAATATACCTTCTATATTTCAATCAAAACAACACAAGAAATCAATCGATGCATAGTTTACACTCTTGTTTCCCCAAACTATTTGAGAAAAGAAACGACTGTAAGGCCAACCAATTTAACTTGCCTTTGACCAAAGCACATATGTCAAAATGTACTATTTGGATTTACACTTAAAGATATTCCACACTGTATCTTATAACACTTTCTTGAAAGCATTCCTTAGCAATCCCAAAGAATTCTAGGCTTCTAAGTAATCTAAAGAAAGCTATCATTTGTTTTAGTATAAAGGTAAATAAGTAATAAAAACAGTCACTGAGCAAAAAAGTTCAAATACCAAAAACATCTAAAAATTATTGTAACTCTATCAACAGCTTGCATAGTTAGATAATCTAACAGATGTATTCAGAACTCAGTGACAAGATCCTAAATCCCATCTGGTCAATTGTCAAGTGACATCTCTTTAATTATACAAGACTTAGGGCTGACTCACACAGTGGAAAGGTGCTGAACAAAGAATGAAAAGACTGAGACTTTGAGTCTTAGTTTTCTCACCTGCAAGATGGAGCTACTACCACCACCATGCACTTCTGAAGTTTAAATCGGATGTTAGGGACAAATCATTTTCAGTGGTGCCTATCACTGGTAAGCACCCAATAAACGCCACGTGAATGAAAAAATAAAATACTGGATGAACATCATTTAATCCACCATTTAATATTCATTCAAAATTACAAATTTGGAAAAATATATGAAACGCACGTTCGTGTTGCACAGCAAGTTAATAGCTGCTCTTTGTAGTAATTAATCAAAGTGAGTATTTCCCAACATGATAGTGTATAATAAAAACAAAGACTACACATTCAAAACAAATTGAAAAACTGTTCTTGGTTACTGTAACATAGGTCACTTGGCCCCAAGACTCACTATACATTTTTATTTTACAAGTTACCTATAGCTTAAGAGCAACAGCAAGTTAGTGAAGTGTGGGGGAACATACACCCTCTCAATTAAAGACAAGGAGGGGCAAAGGAGTAAGAGAGACCATGCCCATGCCTGTGAATGGTGCCATTTCTTCTCTGTAGTGAAGGGCAACTGCTGCAAATTCCTGAACCG
>NW_006771242.1:1021338-1072731 GCF_000442215.2 Lipotes vexillifer
GCTGTGAATCCAACTGTATTCACATAATGTCTTGCTTTATTCACGATTATGAGAAAGTAGCTCCACCTTTTCTCTGATGGTATAATTATTCATCAATTTCCCAGGCCAATACTATTCAAAAAGTAAGGAAAAAGAAAAATAATACGTGTTTTCTGAAAGACAAGCTTCTTTCACAACCTAAATATCAAGGAACAAAACAAAGCTGGCTTTGCACATAGACAAAACTGGCTGGGCTCTAAAAAGGAAGCAATGAAATCTCTTTCTAGGCCTCCCCACCAGCCATGCCCACTGAGTGCACCTGAGGCTTGGGGAGGCCTGCCTGCTGAGCACACCACAACTGGACATGGGCTGCCTTGCTACTTACGGAGAAAAGCCCAGCAAGTGACCGAGAGTTATGAAAAATTATCAGGCCTTATGAAATGCCTACTTTAAATGTCCATTTCCACAATCCTTATCTGCCCATGGCAGTAACAAAAACAAATGGCCTACCTAATTACTTCAGATTTATTCACAAGCTGATTTTTTTTCAAGAGAAGGGACTTCACCTCAGCACTCTTGGACATAAGTCAATGGTAAATTTTATAAAGGGAGAAGACGGTGTAATTACCTTCAAATATTAGGTATATAACGATCCTTGTACAAGAAGTTACTTGGATACAAAAGTATCACAAAAAAGTGATTTCCCTGGGAGGACAATTATAAGTTAAACAGGCAAATTCACGGAGGGCTAAGTTAAATCTTTTTAAGAAAACATATAATTAGTCATGTTAAAAAGTATGGATCATTGCTGCTGGAATCCTTTTCTAAGGTCAAAATCCATGCTTAAACCGCAAACTTATTCAACATATAAATTAATTTTTCCAAATCCGCACAAAATTGGCGATAAGCAGCTTATTTCGAAGTTTCAGGAAACTTAAAAAAGTTTTACTGCTTAAACCATAACTCGTTAAGGCTGGAGCGAAACAACAGGGAAAAAGTATCTGGTGCTGCCACCTAGAGGTAGATTCTGAATTTTAAAATGTACAAAACAGCTGCTACATAGAACTCCATTCGCAGTTACTGTCCCTCCAAAATGAAGCACTACCGTCAGAAATGACATTAAAGCAAAATCTTTATAATCACAGTTTCCATACATGCATATACAGGGCATAATCAATATTAAACTGCACACCATACAGTAAGTAACCACGGTAGTCTTTGAGCGAGCAAGAGATACAAAACTGAATTCCAAGTTCCTTATCTCTTCTAATGAGAGCTTTCTCTGAACAACTGGCTTAAAGAAACAAACTTTATGCCCCAGCTGAAAAGAGACCTTCCACTTCTACTAGACTAGCTTTTGACAGATGACTTCAATCATTTGGTCCAGCACAGAGTAAAAGGAGGAGCAGCCTCCTTGGGCTTGGCGCCAGTTACGTGGGGGAAGAGCAGAGCAGGAGTGGAAATGATGTGTGCTTTAATTCAATCCTGTGGCTTGTCGTGACCCAGCCGCACCGTTTTGCTTGGGCTGCAGTGGGGGTGTGGGGGAGGGCAACAACGACGAGATGGGACAGAGGGGCAGCGGAACGAAATTAAAATACTGTCATTTATAATTAGAAAACTTATAGGATCTCACATTATTTTGGCAACAGGATCAAAGCTCTCATGTTTCCAGAAGTATTTATAGAAAGTATCATCACAGGCACTGGAGGGGAAGAGTTCAGCAGTGCCGTTTTATACTTAAGATCGCCACATTCTTATCACACATACCCCCGATGTAACACTTAGCACAGAATTATTTTTTTTACCACTGTATTTTCTAACAATTGTAAACTATCTGTTTTTAGAATGTTCACTTGCCTCCATTTCCAAGGAGTATTTAAAATACTCCAAACTCAAAGCATTAGGTTTAGAGGCTGATGCGTTTGACTAAATAATCTTCTTCCTCCAAAAGACAAGGTCTCTACTAGTGCAACTGCAAATAACTACAGTAAAGTCAATTACATGTGTTCATACATCTGGGGAAGAGGGAAAAATCCACATGAATGAAACTCCAAATGAGTAGAGTAACTGGTATTCCCAAGCAGTTGTCTGTAATATGAATCACTCAAACTACTAGAGAAGCTAATTAATGAAGTCTTACTGTGAATATTTTTTTCTAAAAATTTCTTCTAGGAAATGAATCCTTTCCACGAATCCAAGCTTTCATATAGCTGGACTTCTCAGAGAACAATACACAAACTGAAAACTTAGTAGGATTAAAAGAAAAGATATTTAATGAATTTTTAAAAGGTGACTGCTACATCCATAAAAACCCTCGTATAAGAAAGTTCATAGCAGCTTTATTCATAATAACCATAAACTGGAAACAATCTAATGTCCATCAACAGGAGGATGAATAAACAAACTGGTATAATCTACCATGGAATACTACTCTGCAATGAAAAAGATAGGATACTGACATGCAACAAGATGGATGAATCTCAAAAATACGCTAAGTGAAAGAAGCTGAACACAAAAAGTATATAACAGAGGAGATTATTTATATAAAATTCTAGCATAGGCAAAACTAAACTATGGTCCTAGAATCAGATGAGTGGCTGCTTTTGTGAGGGGGAGGGTATGGACTGGGGTGAGTGCAATGGAACTCTCTAGGCAATGGAAATATTGTTTTGATAAACTGTTCGCATAATACTCTTAACGCTGTACATTTCAATGTACATAAATTATACTTGAAAACAAAAACATTCCAAATAGAAGATGTTTGTGATATATATTAAAAACATTTCAAGCAGAAGATGTTTGTGATATATATTTCCAAAGAACTCATTCAGAATATAAAAGGAATGCCTGCAAATCAATAAGAAAAAGACAACTCAACAGGAAAGCAGAAAAAGACTTGGACAGCTCACAAAAGAAGATATTCAAATGGCCAATAAGCATAAGAACGGTGCTCAACTTTTATTAGTCATCAAAGAAACACAAATTAAAACCACAACATTATGCCACCACATAAAATGAAGGAGAGAGGAAACACCAAGTATTGGTAAGAATGTCGAGCACTCAAACACTGCTAGTAGCGGGTCTAAATTAGTAGGACCACTTTGGAAAATTGGTAATATCTACTAAAGCTGAACATACATGTTCCCTATGACCTAGCAGTTCTCCATCTAAGTATATACCCAACAAAAATATATACAATTGTTCTACAAAAGACATGTGCAAGAATGCCCAAAGCAGCACTATTCATAACCACCCAGAGTGGAAAGAACCCATAGGTAGGTAAGTCACACACTGTAGTATATTCATACAAGACAGAAATGAAGTACGACCACATGGACCCATCTCACAAACATACTGAATGAAAGTAGCCAGACATAAAGAGTAAAGACATAATTTATACAGCATCGAAATATAAGAAAACTTCATCTATGATGTTAGAAGTCACGATAGTAATTTTCTGGTGGGGCATGGAGGATAATTTCTAGAAGGAAATACGAGGGAGCTTCTGAGAATGTAGTAATATATTGTTTCTTGAGCTCAGGACTGACTGCACTGGTATGTGTTTACTTTAGCAAAATTCCTCAAGCTGTTCAGTTAGGCTTTTGCATACTTTTCGGTACGTATGTTATACAAGAAATTCACACTGATTTCTCATACCACATACAAAAATAAATTCAAAATGGATGAACTTAAATGTAAGACCTGAAACCATAGAACTCCCAGAAAAAACGTAAGTACATTCTTTGACATTGGTCTTAGCAATATTTTTCTGGATATGTCTTCTCAGGCAAGGGAAACAAAAGCAAAAATAAACAAACAGGACCACATCAAACTAAAAAGCATTTGCACAGGGAAAGAAACTATCAACAAAATGAAAAGGCAGCCCACTTAAATGGGAGAAGATATCTGCAAATAACATATCCGATAAGGAGTTAATATCCAAAAATATACAAAGCACTCATACAACTCAACACCAAAAAAACAAACAACCTGATTAGAAAAATGGGCAGAGAACGTGAATAGACATTTCTCCAAAGAAGACCAACAGATGGCCAACAGGCACATGAAAAGATGCTCAACTTCACTAATCATCAGGGAAATGCAAATCAAAACCACAGTGAGATATTGCCTCACACCTGTCAGAATGGCTATCATCAAGAAGACAACAAGTAACAAGTGTTATCAAGGATGTAGAGTAAAGGGAACCCCTGTGCACTGCTGGTGGGATTCTACGTTTTTACAACCACTATAGAAAACAGTATTGAGGTTCCTCAAAAACTTAAAAATAGAACTGCCATACAATCCATACAGTTTCGCTTCTGAGTATTTACCAGGAAAAAAACAAAACACTAACTCAAAAAGACTCATGTACTGCAATGTTCACTGCAGCATTATTTCCAATAGCCAAGATACAGAAGCGACCTAAGGGCCCAACAATAGATGAATGGATAAAGATGATGTGGTGTACACACACACACACGAATATTACTTAGCCATAAAAAATTGAAAGCTTGCCATTTTTGACATGAATGGATCTAGAGTGTATTATGCCAAGTGAAATAAGTCAGAGAAAGACAAATACCACATGATCTCACTATATGTGAAATCTAAAAGCCAAAACAAAAGGAAAACAGAGTCACAGATTCAGAGAGCAAATGGGTGACTGCCAAAAGGGAGAGGGAGTCAGGTGGGAGGGGATAGGCAAAGGGGATTAAGAGGTAGAAAGCTCTGGGCTTCCCTGGTGGCGCAGTGGTTGAGAGTCCGCCTGCCGAGGCAGGGGACACGGGTTCGTGCCCCGGTCCAGGAAGATCCCACATGCTGCGGAGCGGCTGGGCCCGGGAGCCATGGCCGCTGAGCCTGTGCGTCCGGACCCTGTGCTCCGCAACGGGAGAGGCCACAACAGTGAGAGGCCCGCGTACCGCAGGAAAAAAAAAAAAAAAAAAAAAAAGGAGGTAGAAAGGTCCAGTTATATAATAAATAAATCATGGGGATGTAACATAATGAATATGGTCAATAATACTGTAATAACTTTGTATGGGGACAGAGGGTTATTAGATTTACTGTGGTGATCATCTCATAATGCTTGCAAATGTCAAAGCACTACACAGTATACCTAGAACTAACATAATATTGTACATCAACTATATTTCAATTAAAGAAAAAGAAAATTCACACTGAAGAAGGTAGGAAAAGTAAGTAGTAAGCATCTCTCATGATCTATCTCTGAGTTTGCTTCAAAATGTGTTAGATTGCCACCAGACATTATGTACCTCCTCACAGATGTACACACCATTACCTAGGAAGCTGGATTAGCAAAAACTAAACTAGACTGAAATATGGGCAGCTCTTTAGATATAACTACCATTTTACAGGAAATAGATGGGAGAGAGGGATGCGTTAAAGGATACCACTAGGACGCAATTGGCTAACTCCAGAATAAGGGACATTCCACATGACAAAAATCACCAGTTTCCTTAAATAAATTGGATCAAAAAAGAAAAGAAAAGAAAAGAAGAAATAGAGAAGATTAACTATCATATGGACTCTGACTGGATTCCAATTCAAAGGAGGAGCTTCTTTTTTTAAAGAAAAATGCATTCACAGTACGATTAGGGAAATACATTTATTGGTCATGTGATGAAATGAAGGAACTGTGTTTTTTCCCCTAGTGATAATATTGTAGTTTTGCTGAAAAGGGGGAAACCTTGTCTGTTAGAAATGCAAAATGAAATATTTAAAGATAAAATGATATGTTGTCTAGAATTCACTTCAAAATCATCAGAGGAGGTGAAGAAGAGGAGTAACATTGGCCAGAGCTGCAGATGGCTGGAGCTGGGTGATGAGCATCTGGGGGATTCTTACACAGTTTTCTCTACTACTGTACATGCTTGGAATTTTCCATAACAAAAAAGTTTAAAATACTGCAGGATCTAATTTAATGATAAACAACTGACTACACAAGTGGCAAACAACTGAAGCTGCCTTCCACCACCAACAAACCTCTCCATAAGATAAATGGAAATTTTCTGAGTATTTTAAAAGAAATAATATCCAAACCTTTGGGTTAAATAAACCCTCAAGAGTCTTATTGTCCTGCAAAAGATAACTCCCAAAATCTTGAAGAAAAGAAAAAATTCTTTTCTTTTTTTTGTTTTTTGGACAGCACTCTCATAACCGCACGTGATTATTTGTAATGCCCTCGATGACAGCCCTGAACGTGAATTTGAACTTAATGAAACCTGTACCTCTGAACAGGAAAAAAACCTTATTTTTAGACCTGAGAAAACACAGTAACTTTATGCTGAAAAAATATTTGGGAAATAAAATAACACAAATAAAACAGACCAAGGCTGCTTCTCTTACACAAAGGCCTGCCTCTCCAGCTATGTTGGTAGATAAAAAAAAAACAAAACCGTTTTTCTTCCCTTCTGACTTTGTAAAAACTGTCTTATTTTTAGGATTAGGAGTATTTATATTTTTTCACCAAGGAGGAACCTAATATTCGCCACCTTCACTCGTTTCTGTCTTATTCATATGTATACATTTAACATAGTTTAAGTATTTGTGCACAATGCTGTATTCAGCTTTTCATTTGTTACGTCTTATTCATTCTTCTATAGGCTACACAATCTTGACGTCATTTTAGTATGCTTAATATGATGATCTTAAAAATATTGATCTAGGGCTTCCCTGGTGGCGCAGTGGTTGAGAGTCCGCCTGCCAATGCAGGGGACACGGGTTCGTGCCCCGGTCCGGGAAGATCCCACGTGCCGTGGAGCGGCTGGGCCCGTGAGCCATGGCCACTGAGCTTGCGCGCCCGTAACGGGAGAGGCCACAACAGTGAGAGGCCCGCGTAATGCAAAAAAAAAACAAAAAAAAAAATTGATCTATACTTAATAATACAATATTGTATACTTGAAAGTTCCTGCGAGTAGATCTTAAACATTCTTACCACACTTCCCCTGCCCCCAAAGAGTTAACTACGTGAGGTGATGGATGTGTTCATTATCTCGATCTTGGTAATCATTCTACAATATAAACGTGCATCAAATCACCACGTTGTACACTTTAAAAGCATACAATTAGGGAATTCCCTGGTGGTCCAGTGGTTAGGACTCAGCACTTCCACTGCTGGGGCCGCGGGTACCATCCCTGGTCGGGGAACTAAGATCCCAAAAGCCGCACAGCGTGGCATGCATGCGTGCGTACATACATACATACATACGTACATAGAATTATATTTGCTAATTATTCCTCAATAAAGTTAAATTTTTAAAAAATTGATCTAACTTAAATAATTTGAGAAATCCCCATTTTCCTTTGGAAACTCCAAGCTTTACAGAGTTCGAAATCACTACACAAAGCAATTACTCTAAACATGCTCTGGTGTGGCTCCAAGTTCTTAGAGGTGTGCCTGGGTCAAATGAGCAGCACTACCTCGGGCCCTCAGCACAGGGAGCCAGTGACACAGAAACAAGCACCGTGTGCTCGCCTTATAGGGACTGCGGTGCAAGGCAGTGCAATGGATACCTTTCATGAGGCTCTCTGTGAATTCCCTTGTGTGTCCTGAAGAGCAGCTGGGATGGCCTGGGCTACCCCTGAAAGTTGGAGCCCTGCTGCTTATCACTGGGCTGCAAGGACAAGTGGGAGGTGGGGACAGGCAGCCACTCCCGACTCCACACTGGCCTCTGCAAGGCACATGCCCACAATGCCTCAAACGCCTCCATTTTTATAAACTCTTCCCAGGTGGCCCCAGCTAGAAGTGGTCTCTGCTTCCCCCAAACACTGAAACTCCTTTATTCTACCTCTTTGGGGACATGTACTTGTGCTGTCCACTAGACTTCCCCACAACAGGGAAATCGACTCAACAGGCTGGGCTGTGATGTGAGCAAAGGAGCCATGGCTGACTCAACTTCGTACCCCTCACAGCTCCCATTACACTGCTGAGCACAGCAGGTCATCAACATTCATCTGCTCCATGGATGCATAAGTAGGTTGGGACTAAGTAGGCTGGGAGCATGAGCCATTTGATAACGCGCTTGGAATGGCGCTCCAGCCTGGAAGGGGCGGTTCTCACCCACTGAGAAGACTTACTATCCTACACTGCATCTGGTGTGATCTTACTTCTGAAATTTTACTATGAATTATGTCACAGAAAATATTTAAGGTTTGGAAATGTTGGTCATGTACGTACATTCTTCTGAGAGCTTCATCATGAAAAGAGCGAAGTCTTGATCAACAAAGTAATGCCTGAGGCACTTGCTGGTGGCATCATTCCACTTCCAACTACCTGTGCTTTTCCCCCAGCGCCACGCCACCACCTTTTGTAGGTATATCTCCCCGGGTCTACCAAAGGCACCCCCAAACATGGTGTGGCCCGCTGCTGCACTTATTTTCTTAGAAGATATCACGGTACCCTGTCTACTGACAAAAAGTACCTTCTGTAAGGTGGGTGGTATGGGCCATTTTTTTTAAAAGGGGGGATTATTACTTCCCAATCTAACTCAGGAACACACCGGGTTAAGTGTGCTGTCTTGTTCTAAGCACAACTTTCACAGATTAAATGTTAAATTCTCAAGTTCTTCAAACATCAATAATTTCTCAGGACCAATGAAAAAACTGCCCTGATAGGCAAATGCCTGAAATTTTATCACTGACCATGAAGAAAGGTATTTGACAGTTATTGTACAAATCATTCCTCATCGGAGGAAAGATATTATATAATTTTAAGTACTGTTATGCATAATTATAAATTTATTGAAAGATGAAATTCAGGAATGGACTTTAGAATATTCTAATCCCCAGCCTGTTTTGCTAGGTACAGAAGACTATTTGGATGTTGGAGCATACTGTGAATATTTCACCCACAGGATATAGAGAGCTTTCATTAGAACAAGAGAGAAAAAAAAACCCTATAGTCTGGAGAACAAAAGCTGAGAGTTCCAAGTTTTAGCGGCCATGTTTCCCATAGGGCTATTCCCATAGGGCTAATACTACATTTTTTTCTATTCACAGATGGAAAAGAGTAAAATTTAGCTTTATTTAAGCCCAACAGCAATAATCTTGTATGGGTTTCAGAAAAATGATACACATTTTACTGTGGGATAATGAGGACCATTAGTTATTAGGGAGAACAAATTATTCTCTTTCAATACAACAGACGTATTCATTCACTCATTTAATAGACTGTCCTCTCTCCTTTTCACTGAAATGACCTTCCCATACAGAACACCTGGCCATGCAACATGCCACCAGACAGACTTCAGGAGGTATCCTGATGGGGAGAAATAGAGAATTTCCAAAGTGAAGCCACAGGATAAAACCAACACTTGATGCTTGCCTTTCATTTCAAGGAAAGCAGTATAAAGGCAATAGAAAAAGAAGTAGTTGAAAAATATAGTTGCTCTCCACAAAAGAGTCTTAAAAATAAAAAATCATGAACTTAATAATTTTCCTAAATGAAATTATGCCATTATTCCTGATTTCTTTATACTAGCTAAAAGGACAAAGTAGCGAACTTCACTGAAGTTTCTACACTGTCATACATTTCATTAACCAAAGATAAAAACTACATTAAAGGCAAGAGAATTATTTTATGTCTGTGATTAGGCAGTTGGAGGGCTTGTATTTTATGTATACATCTGCAGACTTCAACTTATTTAACGGTGTCAGTTCACTAACGGCAGTTTTTTTTAATATAAAGGAAAAACAGATTTAGAACTTTAAAAACAAATTACAATAATTGTATGCCTATAGCTTGCACCTCTTAGAAACCATGCACCCCTAACACTCTTCCGCTTACTTCCCCACCACTTCCCTACCTCCTCCCTTCTCCTCTAAAACCACAGGCTAAGTGAGAACTGATAACAGGGGCCTCAAATCCCCTAGTGAAGAACAGCCACCGAATTTTCACTTGGGGTAGAGGAATAAAGGACACAGATCAAAATGCAGCTCCCAAATAGGGCAGGGGGCAAACGCCTGCAAAGATCTGCCCAGGAACCTTCAATGTTTTTTCTACAGATCTTCACGGGGACTGGCACTTGCTGTTCCGCCCTTCATTACTGTGGACGCTCCTACGAGGAAAGAGGGATAGATAAAGGACTAGGAGATTTACTACGAATGTAGATAGGTATGTGGATACCGTTGGTGACGGCCGGGGCTGCGGTGGGAGGAGGCACACTGTGCAATGATGACAACTTCACATGTCTTCAGCATAAAAACTACTGCCAAACACCAGAAGACAAAAACGAGAAAAAGAAGGTACAAAGGGGAGCGGCAGCAGCTCCTTCAGAGCTAGAAACACAGGCCCTTCAGCAGCTCCAAGCGGCTACCTGGCACCAAGAGCTTTCAGGTGATGGGGTAGGAGAGATGGGGATGTGTTGAGACCACGCACAAGCATGACAGGTCCCCTCTGTAGGCTGAGCCTGGTCAGTAATAGCAAGAACACTCTGAAGATGGGGCCCACTAGGCTACTGGCTTGGAAAATGATTTGTGAAAACTGGATTCATAAGACAGTCACAATGATGAGAAAGTTTCGTCTTTAAGCAGCCACAATCTGCCTGCTGTTTAATTGATATGAAAATGATCTTAAATATGACCCTGCAACCACGAAATCAGTCTGGTCTCCTCCAAGTATGGCCAGTCTTGAGACATCTGAGCAGGCATCAGGCTGTTTACCAGCCAGGATCCACCGCCTTCTACTCTACAGCTCTTCTGCCGAAAATACAAGGCTTCACCCTTATCTGTTAAACGTCACTCACAAGATGAGGCTTGTTCCAGCTACCTCTCCTCGGTTCTGGGCCACTGGAAAATTCAGAACCAAAGAAGGAAAGGGCAATGGTGAGCCTATGAAGCAGGCTCTTGATGATCCAAATGGAAAACCTGGAAGATCTACTCTAAAAAACAAATGCTTCTGCGGAGGGGCTGTCAGCGGTGCTGGGGGTTTGCAGTGGGGCGAGGAGGAAGTACAAAGCTGAAGCTCCCGGGCCTTCACACCCACCCACGCCACCACGCTCCCGGCTGAGGGCATGTGTCACAGCCTCCCAGAGCTAAGAAGAGGTGGTGGCTACAAGCACAAGCTTTGCAGTCACGCAGAGCTGGGTCCCAGACCAACTACGGTCGGCCACTCACTAGCTATGTGACAAGACCAAGTTAGTTACCTCTCTAAGCCTCAGCTTTCTTCTCTGTAAAATGAAGGAAACAACATAGCCTCATGGGGTTACTGAAAGGATTAAATGATATAACATATGCAAAGTACTTATTACACTTTCCAATAGAGTAAGCACTCGAGGCAGAGGGGAGAAAAAAGAAGGAAGCTAAAAAATATTGTGCACTTACACTCCCTCCTCCCAGCTGAGGATTTATAAACATCATCAAATACAACTCAACTTTGAGAATACATTATATGATGATCTGGGTAGCAGAATTTTATCTTCCTAATTATGTTTTGCTTAGGCAAATGTCAAAAATGAGTTTCCACTTCCAGAGCAGACACTGATGGTGTGGGGGTGGGGGTGGGGGGGGGTGTCGGGACCCGCTGGTGGGAAGGAGCTCAGAAACATATTCAACAGGGGCAGTGTGGAAAGTATGTGACTTGATGATTCATCTGTCCAGTCTCAGTCCACAAACGCACAGAGAGCTAACTGCGTGCAAATCCCAGGAACTAGAGGAGTTTGAACATATTTCTGCAGAGGCCTGGCAGGGGGCTGGGGCGTGGCCACAACAGGCGTTCACTGCACACTCCCCCGCCCAGGCCTGTGCAGAGCATCTCATGTGTATCACTAATCGCTCCCTCAGAGCAACTCTAGAAACCAAGGCTGAGACCAAGCTTCAGAGGCTTCCCAAAGCCACAGAGCGCATGAGCGACAGGACCAGTGTTTGAACCCAGATCCCTATGATGCCAAAGCCCGTGTCTTAAGCCAGACTTATTCAATGAGAAGAGGAGGAGAATTTTCCATGAAGCATGGACAGATTAAACAATGCCATATTTAGGGGACCCTGAGTACACTAAATAAGAAGTCAGGCTAGAAATACAGGTTGGAGCTAAAAAGTTAGTCTATAACTGCCGAAGTCAGAGACTGTAAGATGTCAGTGGCAACAGGACTTATAGTGAGGAGCCAGCCAAGGACTTTATTAGGCACTTATTCTAAGAATATTCATCTTTGTGTACAATGGGATAGAGAGCAGAGAACTTAAAGCAATGTAACTCTCATCATGCTGGTCATCTAGAAAGGAAATCAGGGCTGGTTATGAAATACATTTCTAAGCAAGAGATGACAATCTGGTGATCTGGCAAAAAGTCTGAGAAACAATGAGGTTTCAGGGTTGGCTGGCACCTCCAGAGTGATGAGAAATTAGGAATCAACTAATTCCTAGAAGATAATGAGTCCAGTTTTAGAAGAATTTTTAAAAGCAAGAGCAGGATACTCAAAAGGAATTGAATACAACAAGTTAAACGTTTTAATGTTAAAAAAGCTGTGTATTCTCACTCCATACAAAAACACATTTAGAGACTGAGACAAGAGGAAACAATAATCAAGATACAATGAATCTTCTTATTAAGTGAAGCTCACTGATTAAAGTGACAATGATGTAGGGACTTCCCTGGTAGCGCAGCGGTTAAGAATCCACCTGCCAATGCAGGGGACACAGGTTCGAGACCTGCTCCAGGAAGATCCCACATGCCACAGAGCAACTAAGCCTGTGTGCCACAACTACTGAGCCTGCCCTCTACAGCCCGCAAGCCACAACTACTGAGCCCACGTGCTGCAACTAAAGCCCATGCTCCACAAGAGACGCCACCGCAATGAAAAGTAGCCCCTACTCGCCACAACTTCGCACACAGCAATGAAGACCCAACGCAGCTAAAAAATAAACAAATTTTTTAAAAAAAGCAGGGCTTCCCTGGTGGCACAGTGGTTGAGAATCTGCCTGCCAATGCAGGGGACACGGGTTCGAGCCCTGGTCTGGGAAGATCCCACATGCCGGGGAGCAGCTAGGCCCGTGAGCCACAACTGCTGAGCCTGCATGTCTGGAGCCTGTGCTCCATAACAAGAGAGGCCGCAGTAGTGAGAGGCCCGTGCACCGCGATGAAGAGTGGCCCCCGCTTGCCACAACTGGAGAAAGCCCTTGCACAGAAACGAAGACCAAACACAGCCATAAATAAATAAATAATTTAAAAATAAATAAATAAAATAAAATAAAATTGCCTTTAAAAAAGAAAAAAAGAAAGAAATAGCTCATCACCATAAATCAGCTATAAGGATATATTAAAAAAAAAAAAAAAGCAACAACAATGTATGCTCAGAAACTAGGAGGGCGCCGAAAATCTTCTCTTATCCTTTCTTTTGCCGCCTCGCTCTCTCCCCACTCACCATCTGTTGACGGAGTGCCTCCCCTGGAGCAGGCATGTGCTTACAGAGGTAGCAAGCCTGTGGGGTTCATATAGGAGGGGAGATAGACATTAACCAAACAAACACAAAAATAAATGCTCAACTACAAACAAAGAAGTGCTTGACATAGTACCGAGCCTCTAAACAGGGCTCCTGATGGGTAAGGGATGACCGCATGGGCTGCTGTTGCCAGGCAAGGGGCTACGTGAGTTCGGGACACTTACCTAACCACGTTGCAATGAGGACAGCATCAATTCCATCTATTGGCTCACAGATTCGAGCCACAACTGGGTGGATCTGCTGGGCCAGGTAGTACTGGGTGTCAATGCTTAAATTGTCCTGCTTCTGCAGCTGCTCGGGTGCATAGGCCCTCTGACTCCCAGTGAGGTTTGACCCATCCTACAAGAGGACGTGGTGCAGGTAAAGTTGTGAGAAATTCAATCACAATTACTTGCTTGGACAAAGAGAGGGACAACAATTCAAATTTTATATATTCAATTCCAAACACCATGAAATCCTTTTGGAAAACAGTTCAAATTTTATGTATTCAATTCCAAACACCAAGAAGCCCTTCTGACCTATTGGTGAACATTTCATATGCAACTAACAGGAGGAAGATCAAGGAGAACAACTCACCCACTGTCCAGGAATGTAAATCCAGCATGTGTTGTGTTCTATTTTTTGTTGAAACTCGAAACCAACAAGATGGCATGACTAGATTAAACAATTCCACCTGCCATATCACAGAAACACACCAGGAAGACTTGCTAACAAAGGCCTTTTAGGAGTCATGACAAAAAAAAAATGTGTGACCCTTTTATTATGTTAACTCAATCCCTCCTTGCAAGAATTCTAGTCCTATTATCATCTTAAAGACAGGGTGTGTGTGTGTGTGTGTGTGTCTGTGTGTGTGCGCGCGCGCAATATGTCTCAATGAGAGCTATATGTATCTCTGAGAAGAAAATGAGCAAGGGGAATAGACCAGTACACAAAACCCAAGAGCACTAACTTATGTATAAGATATAATAGGTAAGAGTAAAATTAAGAAAGTCGCCTTGGTGGAGTAGAGTGCTCTAGGAGCAAAATATCTGGCCACTGGAACGAAGGGCATGCTATTTTGCGCTGTTTACGCGGCTCTTCCTCAAGGAAAGGAAGAAGGGCCAGAGAGCCTCTTTTCAAGGCCTTCCTCTTCTCTTTACTGTCTAAAAATAAAAGTTGTGAAACTCTATATAATTGGCCCATATACAGTCCTGTGGGTGATGTCATCATCATCATCTGTGAATCAAAAAGCCATCATCAATCTACTGGACCAACATCCAACAACTCGCTCCACTCTTCCTCTTGTCTGCAACAACAGAATTTATTATTCAGATTCGTAAATTTTAACTATTCACAGCGCTCAGCTGCTCTGCAAAACTGATTATAATGTGAATCCTATTCTTTCAATCCTGCTACAATCAGTCCCTTCTCAGCTCAGTGACCAGCCCAAAGCAGAGGTAACCTTTCATACTGTTGTCTTACCAAAAACTGGAAGCATTGGCCTCTTTCTCTGGCTAGGCTCCTGATGGAAACAAACTGGGATGTTTATCAACTAGGTTCTACCTATGCTAAGATATAATGAAATAACTAGAAAGGAAGCAAACCTCAGATTAAAAGACTTGCTTATAACTATTTTTCAGGAGTTCACAATACAGTAAAAGAAATTAGGCAGAATTAATCAACTTTAATTGTTGCCTTTTTAGAAGTTTGATTTGTTAGATGAGAGTAAGGTGACAGCCAATAACAAAAAGTGTGAAAAATCCTTGGGCAGTGTCTTTATGCAACACAACTATATTCAGACTGCCTTTTAACAAACACATGAAATCTGACTGACTTATAGAATTGTAGTTTCTTTTTAAAACTGGTCTGTCCTTAAGATTATAGTAATGTTGAGTTTAAATTTTTTTAATAAAGAATAAAAACAAAATTTGTAGAGGCAAATTATTATTTTTTAAAAACGGCCCTTGAGTTACTTTCCAATATATCATTAGATGTTCTCATGTCAGGCATGTCTGTAAAAAAAACAGTTGAAAAAGTTCTAAGCATATTCTCAGTTGAAAAAGTTTTTCCCAAACATATTTCTTATTGTAGGTAAAAGCATCTGAGCTCGGGCTTCCCTGGTGGCGCAGTGGTTGAGAGTCCGCTTGCCGATGGAGGGGACACGGATTCGTGCCCTGGTCCGGGAAGATCCCACATGCCGCGGAGCAGCTGGGCCCGTGAGCCATGGCCGCTGAGCCTGCACGTCCGGAGCCTGTGCTCCGCAACGGGAGAGGCCACAACAGTGAGAGGCCCGCATACCGCAAAATAAACAAAAAAACAAACAAACAAAAAAATCTGAGCTCAAACATGACTAAACTCAAAAGAATTGGTAAGATGACAGATCTTCCTGTGTTACGTTGGAAAAACATTTAGGCTGTAACATAACATATATCCCTCAAAGACCTAATTCTCAAACCTAGCAAGACCTAATTCTCAAACCTAGCAAACACTTAGGCTGTGACATAAGATATATCCCTCAAAGACCTAATTCTCAAACCCATGGTATATGCAAAAACACATCCCATACACCTTTAAAAATAGACTGAGAAGCAATGTTGGTCTTCCTTGAAGTGCCCATGTAGTAATTTGTGAACTTCTCAAAGTACATACTTTACAGAGACAAACAGATTCAGACAATTCATTCAAAACTATGAGGTCATCTTTAGTAGGAAATCAATGGAAAAAACGTTTTAACAGATGACAAGTGGCGCCCTTAAAACAATTATGTTAAAGGCATGCCTTATGAAAATTATGTCCAATGAAAGTTAAATAGTTAAGGATTTAAAACTTAACCAACAAGTGGAAGTTGATTTAAGATCTCAGCAACTAATTCACATGGTTTAATAAGACTATGAACTACAATATAAATTACATACCACAAACATTACTCTCTGAATTCACCTGAATTTATAGTCTGAATAAGTTATCAGTAGAGTACTATATTCAAAATGTAAATTTTAAACAAAAAAGAACCTGTTTAGGAGATAGGTTATTCTTGAAGGGCACCTTTGCTTAGAGCAGTAAATAGTTCTCCTAAAAATGTGTCATCATACATTTTGAGAAACATATTCTAAAAATATAATTGTGTTAGGAAAGAGGAAGAATAACCTGAGTGCTTAAAAGCAAAAGAAGTAGGCAGCTTTGGTTAGCAAACATGCTGAAAGTGGGCATGTCCCACTGCTGGGGGACAAAGGCAAATTAAAGTCCTACAGCTTTTCTTGGGATACAGTGAGAAGAATAAATCAATAAAAGAAACATGAACTGTTCTTTTAACAAGCAAATAAGTTTACACCCAGCACCAGTCGAATGGGAAAAGGGTTGAAAATACATCAAATTGGATTTAGAATCAGCATTTTGAGCTTTTCTTATATCAGTAAGACCCAAGAAAAAGAAATCAAAAGACCTCAATATTCATACATGAAGGAATATAAGCTTGACTTTTGAAATACATTGATCATAGGACCATACATCTCCATTCCAGGTTTAGCGAAAACATAATTGTGGCTTGATTTCATTTTTAGATGCTATTTCAGAAAACCTATATAATTTTTCAAAGTTGTATGTTGCCATCTGCTCCTGTCATTAATAATCTTAACAGCTTTTCCATGTATGTGAATACCTAAGTGAAAAAAAAAAAAACCTAGCCTATTTACCAAATCTTTATTTGCATAATATGAAAATTGTTTTTTTGAGATGAGACTTGTCAGAGGCAATATGCAAAGCACATTAAGGGCTTGAGCGAGTCAGACATTTATGGAAATATTTTCCTGCAGGAATTGGCTTTCTGTAACAGTTCTTAATCAAGGGTAACCCTAGGAGGGAGACAGAGTCAAGTGCTGATTCCTGTCCATGTACTTAAATCATTTGTTATGTACATCATCTACAGTACCAAGCAGATATTAGCAGACGACTTCTACATTTTGAAAAGGCTCTCTGATTGCAAACCACATTGACTGTACTTTGACAAAGATCAATCACATTGAAGTTTAAGGCTTATCTAATTTTTTTTACTGTAATAACAAAAAGCAATATTTAATTAATTAAAAAGAACAGTCTTATTGAGATGAATTATGCCTTTTGGTAAACAGACCACACCATAGTAACTGTAAAGAATTTGGATAGAGGCTTTGACTCTGACTTTTTTTTTAAGCAGGGAGAAGGGATGAGATCCCTCCTTTGTTCTGACTGGAGTTAAGTGTTTTCAAAAAAAACACAAAACACAAAACACAAAACCAAAACCCTCTTCTGTTCTACCCTTTCTCCCTCTCTCTGACTGTTAGAGGCATGCTACTCTCAAAAGAAACTGGTCAGCGGTTTAAAACTGTTCCATAAGACCTAGAGGTTCCTGAGAGGTGTCTCATGGAACAGGAAGAAGACAAGAGGTGGGTTCTAGGCCCCCTTCACTCAAAAAAAAAAAAAGGACCTGGTTAGATAATCTGTGTCTTCTTCATAAGGTATCTTTTTAGGACATCTCACCTTTCTCCATAACCATGCATTTCGTATTTTTTTTCAAGTAATTATTTGAACAGGCTAGTGAAAAATGCATTTACTCTTTTGGTAGAATAATATTCACAATGGAAACTGCTGCAAAAGGAATGATAAAGGACTACTGCTGGATATACAAGCAAACTGGTAGACATTTTCATTCAAGTTAATTTCAGATTGAAACAGCAGCTACTGTTATATACCTGTCTCACCAAAGTAATTTCACTCAACCAAAACACTAGTCTCAAATGTTTTATAAAAATTTTAATAAAATGTCATACCCCTGACTAATGTTTTTAAATGCTGCAAAACCAACCAAGACTAAACCCTCTCTTTACAGCATCAATTATTTGGAAGAGTACTAAATAAGACACCATGGAGAGATGGATTTTACTATGGGCTCGGAATTGGTGTAAGCCTTATTTATTATGACAGTTTTACCTGACAGATGACATACGACACAGTATCTCCAGCTTTCACCTTTCTGCCTCCTTGAGAATTTATCCAGAGGGCAACATGTACATGAGGTAGGCTTTTTTTATCAGGATAATCCTGGGGATCCTTTGTCAACGCCTAAGAGAAAAAGATGGAACAAAAAGCCCCAAACTTTAAAATAAAACCTTTCTCACACAGATATACACTAAACATATCTCTGCTAGAATCACACCAGCCACATAAACATAAAAATGACAGCAGCTGTATGTAGAAAACAATGCCACAGGATCTTCAGACATTCTATCCTCAAGGCTCCTCTCTCCATTTAGTAACTAATATGACCAGATATAACCCTGAAAAAAAATAAATATGAGTTTCTGGGCCATGGCACAGAATACTTGGATATAAAGATTAAGACTGTGAATTCAGTCTTCTATGCAGCCTTAGAGTTCCTCCTAATGTCTGCAATTCTCTCACTGAATTAACTGATTAGTTAAGATGGATGGATAACGGTTACTCTGACTTAATGATCTGTTTCTCAAAGGCTTCTCGAGCCTAAATAAATCCCTAAGGCACCAGAAATCACTGGATTTACTCACACTGTCAATTTAAGCTCTCCAAAGGCAGAGTGAATGAGTTTTTAACAGAAAGTAAGCCCCACGAGAGCAGGAACACGTCAGCCTTGCCCACAGCTGCATTCAGAGGGCTCAGAACGATTCTTGGTGTGTAGCAGCAACCAAATGTTTGCAGAAGAAATTATTTCGCTCACTCTGCAATAATTCACTAAGTTCAAGCACTGTAAAGTACTGCAAGATGAATAAGACAGTCACTGGTCCTAAGTCACCTGCCATTAGCAGACGATTCCCCATTCCACAAAAAAACTCTCTAAAATAAGCTACATGTGCCAGAAGGGAGTGGTAAACTAAGTGTTACCGAGAGTTTAGAGAGGCAAAGATTGCTACCACCTGAGAGCAGAGATCACAGAAGAAAAAAAACGAACTGGCACATGAAGGAAAAAATAGATTTTTAAGAAAAGATGACGGTGCAAGAACATTCAAGCAGAGGGAAAAAGCAAAAGTTAAAAGCAAGAGGTGAGGAAAAAAAAGTCTACTGGACTGGAACTTAATATGCACAAAGGGAAGGGGTGGGTTTCAAAAGACAAGAGGAAGGACAGGGAATAGGGTGCTCCATGTCTAGATCACCTAAGTGTGGTCTGCAGACCCCTGGGGGTTAGCGACACCCTTTCAGGGGGTGGAGAAATCAAAGCTATTTTCCTAATAATACTATCTGCACTGGTGATATAGAAACAAAGGTCAGTAAAGGTGTTGACGCCTTATAAACATGAACCTGGGCAGCAGCACCAAACTGTACTAATACTCATTGCATTCGTCACCATGACACGCTCACAGTTTTTTAAAGTTCTTGACCCTTGAGTAGAAAGCTAATATTTTGTGTGACAAAATGGGAAGTATGCACAAGGCACACCTACAGCATACTCAAGAATGAAGGATGCTCGAGGAAATGCATTTGTGCAACCATTTGAGTTGCAAGCTAAACTAGCTGCCTTTCTCAACCCAATTTTTATTTGAAAGAATGGCAGGCCAACTACTGTTATTCTAACTTGAGTACCTGGCAGACAATCACTCAAAAAGAACCAAGCGAGCCTGCCACTTCAAGGAAAACACCTGACAGTATACATTGCCTATGATAATATTGAAGCTATCAAGCACAAATCAGAATTTTGGAAATTCTGTTTCCACTCCTGTGAGCTTGACAGCTTTCCAATACTTAAAGACTCTTCTGATGAGTAGGAATATTTTAAAACGTGGTTTTTGTTAATATAGAATGAGATGTATCAATATTTTGGAAGATCTGTAAAACTCAGGGAACCAACATTTAATAAATTACAAGTGCATAACATCACACATGGGTAAAAGATCCATTCAAAGCACCGCAGAGATGAAAAGATTTTAATGTAAGAGTATGAAAAGTTCACTGATATGGTTTCCTATCTCCACAATACAAATAACCTTGAAGACAATACCACTTCTAGAGTACTGGTGTAGAATCAAAGAAGAATACACACAACTATCTTTAAAAATTACTGAAATACTTCTTTTTCCAACTACATATTTGTGTGAAACTTGACTTTCTTCCTATGCTTCAACTAACACCACACATCACAACAGATTGGATGCACAAGCAGATATAAGAACACGGATGTCTTCTACTAAACTAGACGTTAACAAGATTTGCAAAATAACACCATTCCTCTGGCTAATTTTTCTTTGTTTTGGAATATAGTTATTTTTCATGAAAAAATTTTATTTCTGTGGGACTTCTCTGGCGGCACAGTGGTTAAGAATCCGTCTGCCAATGCAGGGGACACGGGTTTGAGGCCTGGTCCGGGAAGATCCCATATGCCACAGAGCAACTAAGCCCATGCGCCACAACTACTGAGCCTGTGTGCTACAACTACTGAAGCCTGTGCGCCTAGAGCCCGCGAGCCACAACTACTGAGCCCACGAACCACAACTACTGACGTCCGTGCGCCTAGAGCCCGTGCTCTGCAACGAGAAGCCACCACAATGAGAGGCCCAAGCACCGCAACGAAGAGTAGCCCCCACTCGCCGCAACTAGAGGAAGCTCACGCGCAACAACGAAAACCCAACACAGCCCAAAATAAATTAATTAAAAAAATTTTTTGTTTTTGTAAACATATAATGGGTTTACTGATATTTTTAAATAAACTAATAAATGCTTTTAAAACTTCTCAGTTTTAATTTCTAACAGTAAGTATCAACATAAGCTACATAAACAAAAGCTCTTGCAGTCCCCAACTATTTTAAGAGTGTGAAAATGTCCTGAGATCAGGAAATTTGAGAACTACTGTAGTAGAATAAAGCAGGTCCTCAAACATGGCTGCACATCCCCCTGTTCTGTACACATTCTAAATCATACACTCAGTGTAGGAGAGTACCTAGAAGCCTCTCTTAAGTATTTAAATCTTCTCAAACCTGCATTATGCGAACTCTTGATTGACTTGGACGGGTAATACTGCATAGAAATTTTAATCAATATAACTCTACTTAAGAAAACCGTTATCTTCTTCAATTGACTATACTTCAGCGCAATGTTAAGAAATTCTGAATTTCATGTGACATACTTTCCAATTATTAGATTGGGACTATTTGGGGATTTCACAGCCTAGTTTCAGAAGGCTTGATTTTTCAAAAAATGCTTCCTGGTGGTTTAGGCTCAAGTTAGCGAGGGCTATACAAATCAGCTGTGAAGTATTTTGTGTTACTTTATGAAACATATTTAAGCTAAAATTGTGGCAGTTCAGAAAAATCACACACAGTGTTTTTCAGCTGCATTTGGCAACAAGGGCTTAAATCTCCACAAAGGTAAATCTCACCACTTCACCCCTCCACCCTATGCTAACCTCCCATTTTCAAGTCCACCAATACCCACAAAATCAATCTAATCTAATCTAACCTAATCTATATCTTATCATAAGACCAACCACAACCAGTCACATACATGGACTCTTTGATTCCACTCTCCTTTGCAAGTGACAAAATGTAAATACTGATTTACTCACAAGTTTTAAACAGTACAGGTATTCAGACAAATGTTAATTAAGACAGTCACTCTTGATATATAAAAAGCTTAATGTAAACTGACACAGGAATAACTATGATATAGAGAGCCCTTTCATCAGAATTGACTCTACTTTCATCGACACTGAAGAAATTCTTCTTCTTTACTTAAAGAAGTATAAGAGCATGTGACAGTAAATATCTTTGCTAGACCATTGACAGCTTGAAAATACCAACCAGGTTTTGCTTATTCTACTTTATATCCCAGAATCTAGCACTGTGCACATAAGACGTACTCCATGTTTGATGAATGGATGATTAAACAGGCAAAGGAATTCTTTTAATGCTCACTGAACAACTATTATTTGCCAGCTACTATGCCAAGTGAAATGGAGAATAAAAGACAGTCGGTTTCAGTTCTGCCACATAAAAATATATGCACATCCCGAATCACACTAATTATTAACTAGTATTGTTAGTAATAATAAATGTCACTTTAAGTTGATAACTATTGAAGCTGAGTGATGGCTACATGGGGGTTCATGATGTTCTTCTCTTTACTTTTAAGGTTTTTTTAAAATGTATTTATTTATTTTTGGCTGTGCTGGGTCTTCACTGCTGTGCGCGGGCTTTCTCTAGTTGCAGCAAGGGGGGGCTACTCTTCGTCATGGTGCGCAGGCTTCTCGTTGTGGTGGCTTCTCTTGTTGCGGAGCACGGGCTCTAGGTGCATGAGCCTCAGTAGTTGTGGCACATGGGCTCAGTAGTTGTGGCTCACGGGCTTAGTTGCTCCTCAGCATATGGGATCTTCCCAGACCAGGGATCAAACCTGTGTCTCATGCATCAGCAGGCGGATCCTTCACCACTGTGCCACCACGGAAATCCCTTGTATAAGTTTTAAATTTTCGATAATAAAAACTTCAAAATAGCAAGACTGCACAATGTTCCTGAGAACGCAGGGATGGCCAGTGTGTCTACGCAGCTAGGTTTCTCTGCACACTAGTAACACTGTGCCATCACCCACAGGAGGAGATGACGGACTGGGCCCACTACCCTAGAGGACACATGCTCAGTGTTCTTTTGCCAATAATGGGGTCATGTTTGGACTCAGCCTTCCAAATTCATGCCTGGAACCCCGTGCAACAGAGGACTCACATTTCTAAGAAGGTAGACAGTGTCAGGTATTCAATCTGCAGAACTGATACAAAAATTGATCAAAGCACGACTGAAATAGTAATTCTTACTTATGCAAATTTTTGAGAAAGAGACAAAACAAAATCTGAAAGGAAACCACTTTCCAACGTCCCAAGTGATTCCATGCCAACAGGCATGCACTGCATCACGTAAAGTGAAGAGCTAGCGTCAAGGCACATGTCCTCTTATATTACTTATTTCTAATTTTTTGTACTTTTCATGTATAAATGAATGCCTTCTTTTGTGACATTAAAAACATCACAGTTAAGGAGTAGGAAACAAATGACTTAACTAAGAATAAATACAAATCATAAGGATACGCATAGAAAATATTCATTCTCTCTAGGAATCAAAGAAATGAAAATTAAATCCAGCGGTAAAATACTGTTTTGTATCCATTTATGGTAGCAATGTTTTATTTGAATATCACCAATGATATTATCACCAATGAAATGTCACTTCTATAGTACAAGGAAATCTGTGGTGAAACTAGCAGGCACATTTTGTTATTATCAATTAGTATCAGTTGTACAAAACAATTTGACAAGAGACACACAGATACTCAAATCTTTTGACTCAAATATTTTACTTCAAGGAATCTAAACAAAGAAAGTAATTCATCCAAAAGCAAAAAGACAAACGGGGACTTCCCTGGTGGCACAATGGTTAAGAATCTGCCAACCAATGCAGGGGACACGGGTTCGAGCCCTGCTCCGGGAGGATCCCAAGTGCCGCGGAGCAACTAAGCCCGTGCACCACAACTACTGAGCCTGCGCTCTAGAGCCCACGAGCCACAATTACTCAGCCTGCGAGCCACAACTACAGAAGCCCGCACACCTAGAGCCTACGCTCAGCAACAAGAGAAGCTACCGAAATGAGAAGTCCGCGCACCGCAAAGAGTAGCCCCTGCTCGCTAGAGAAAGCCTGTGCACAGCAACGAAGACCCAACACAGCCAAAAGTAAATAAATAAATAAATGTATTTTTAAAATATCATATAGTAATTTTTAAAAAAGACATGAACAAGATGTTCAATACAGTTATTAACAATAGCAAACAAAAATAAATAATGTAATAATCAAGCAAAAATTTTAATTAAAGATGTAGCAGTGAAATATAAGATTAACATAATGATTTTTAAGGTTAATACAAAAATGTGGGAAAATCTGTATATGTCAAGTGAAAACAAATCTCAAAATAATATACACTGTAATTGCTACCATGTAAAACTGTTTTAAAGAGTAAGGTAATGTGCAAAAATGACTAGCATTACTTTGGCATAGGGGTATTAAGAACGAGTTTTAATTCTAAAACTTCCGTTTAATGCCATCATTAGATTCTGTTTCATTAAAATTCTTTTTAGTATGAGTTTTGACAACAAAACTTACGTATCACAGAACGGGTAAAATGGTATTTGCAAAATTACCTTTGGAATATGTAAGGATACTCTGTTTAAATGGAAAAAAAGAAATCTATAACCTAACATCTTGTACTCCACAGCACTTTGGGAAACCAAGATTTTCTTTTTCAAATTAGGTAAGAAAAAATATTCCCTATTTTCAACAACTAAGACTATCCATAAAGAGAAACTATTTATATAGTTTAAAAAAAAAAAGCACAAATGCTTTGAATATACAGAAAGCGCTGGCACCACCTTAATTCTAAATAACAACGTCTAAAAACGCCTTCTGATTATAAGTACCCCTAAGGATCACCTTCTGTAAAGTTACACAAACACACGCTCTCTGCCTAAGCTTACAGGCCTGCCCCCCAAACAACTGTAACTTAGGACGACTATGAATAAGGCCATACTCCCAAGCCCCTGAAACATCAACTACATCACTCCATAGAACCTCTGGACATGAGGCTTCCGTGAGGAACGGAGAGAGAAGGCCCCAACTGCAGACAGGGTAGTGTCTGTGGCTGGGCCAGGAAGAGTGGTATGCTAATGCACAGTCTGTGAGACAGTCGTTAAGCAGCTTTCATCACTAGCTAGAATTTTTCAATTGCAAGGATGAGGTGGTTTTTCAACTGTCTGAAGGAGGAGAAAAACACATGGCAGCAGCTGGATTCAGCAATAAATGCTACATTTACCTTGTTAATTTCAAACTGGCTCACTGGGACACTGCCATTTAGCACATTTTCTCCAATTTCTATTAACCTCTTCTGAATGTTTTCCACTATAGTGTCTCGGCTTTGATCCGAAAGTATCTGGCCAATGACAAAGCTGCAAAAAGAGACGGATTGATTTTTTTAGTATCATACTTTATTAATAAAGGAGAGAAAGTAAGATAAATGCCATTAGACTAACATGTGGACAAGAGCCATACTAAAAGCTAACATGACAGTTAATGTCCAAAAGCCCATTACTATTTGTTTTCTAACATTAACTCTGTCAAAGGTTTATCAACCTTGGAACATCAGGTTTGCCCTTAAACACACAGACCAGCCCCCTCCCCCTTTTTTTAACGTGGCAGCTAAGGCTTCCCATTGCGTGTGTACAGAGAGCAGTATGAGTTCCATCATATTTTTATGCAATTACAAAAATTCACAAGCAGTTGTGTTCTACTCTTAGGAGAAATTTGAGAACACAAATATTTCACTTTCCTCATAAAGCACCAAGATATTATCTCTGCCCGAGATGACTACAACCTAGGAAAGTAAGAATATAAAGTTCTTTATGCAAATTTTTTAAAACTCAAAGATTCCAAAGTTTTCTTTCTTCAGCTTTATGATATTTTTCAGTGTTCTCTAACCGTATTGCTATGCCTCAAAAACTTCATGTTATTCTATCAGACCCAAAAAAAAAGAGAAAAAAAGAAAAAGAAAAGGAGTAAGGAAGCCAATATTTTATCCATTTCTGAGAAAATGCAGAGCGAGGGGTTGACAGCTGCATTATAATTTGTCAGAAAAAGAACCCTGACAAAAACATTTGTATAGCTTTAATTACTAATACATTTCTAACTCAGAGAAATTTACTTCTATTATGATGCATCTTTTCTTAGAAAACACAAAGCTGAAGAGAACACTCTAATCGAGTCTATACAAAGTAGTTCCATCTTTGAGTACATTTGGGGGCAATGAAGCATTTCAAACTGTATTTCATGAAAGGCTAACAGTGACCCATACTCTGATGATCAACTTTGCCTAATCAAAAGTAGTTTTGCAGAAGCAACAAATGCTCAATCTCCCAACTTGAAAGCAAGAAGAAGACTGAAAAACAAGTAAAAAATGCTGACATTCAGCAATACTAAAATTAATTTAAAATTTCACTTTAAAGAAAAAAGTCCTTCTATTTTCACAACTGTTCAGGTTCACAAAACAGGAATTATCTGGAAAGATGGTACATAAACTACCTAAGGATTCATCGTTTTTAAAATGGGTGCTTTATAAATTAATGTGACCCTAAAAACAAACAAATAGGTCTTATTATCACAACCTTCAGTCCCAGATGTAAAACTAAGGGGTCGGTCATGACATTTATTATTTCTGAGGTACATACAGTATTTGAGAACTAGGACTTAAATTCACCTGAGATTAGTAAGAATCTTTACACACAAATGATATGGGCGGGAACAAAGTCTCACTACATGGTCCACTTTGAATCCTAGAACATTTTAAGCCACAACACGGGGACACCTTAACAGTTATGGCCCTAAGGAGGCGCTAGGAACATTCAGGAGCACAACACACTGCAAATTCTAAAAGAAACAGTAAAGCAAAACAAACCGAAAACAAGCCAACATCGATGAACCCAGCTCTGTAAGCATCTAAAATGTGAAGGCTTACCCTCACCCTGAGTTAAAACTCGTAAGATGCATCTTACAGCAATCATTTCTTACTGAGCAAGTTTGGCTTTTTCTAAGTTTTAACGCATCTGTAAAATTCCACTCCAAATCAGTAAGAACTGTTAATATTCAATGATAACAATAACAAAAAAGAAGTTGCATCCTTGTGCTTGGCAGAATCAAAGTGTTCTCCACACTGTTAATGCTTCAATTTTTTTTTTAAAACAAACAACAAAAGCAAAAATGAAAACTGAACTCACTTTCCAGTGTCTTTAGCAAGATCACACCAATCTCTTCTAACTATATCTAATCCTTTCACCTCCTGTTTGGTGATGTAATTCCCATCCAATGTTGGCTCAACAACCAGAGCAGCGTACTTCTTTTTCTTCAGCAGTAGCAGGGACTTGAAAATACCATCAATGTCTATTTCAAGTAGTTTATACAACTTATTCACTTCACTTTTCACCTGTGAAAATTTCAACCATTAATGCTAGCTTCTCAAACATCTAATAGGGAGAAGATGAACATGCTGCAAATTCCCAGGAGTTCATCTAAACAAAACTAGAAGTCACATAAGACTAGAAGGCATTCATTCAGGTTATACAGAACATGGTATTATGTTTGGTATGTTGCAAGAACTTTGAAAAAGCATAGGGACAAAAACAGATAAAAAGATAAACAAAGAGACAATAATATAACTATATCATCCCACTCAACCAAAGGACAAAATTGGCAGTGTCAGCCCCAGGAAATTTATGAAGATTATGAAATATTCTGTTTCGAATCTAAAAACTAAATGCATAAAAGTACTTACCTTCAAACTACTGAATTAGAGATTAGATAGTCCAACAACTAGATACATGGCCAGTAAAACTTTGACTATTAAAATAATGTCTAAGATCTCCCTGTACCTCCCACAGCACCTTGACTTTAAGCAAATAACTACCTGCTGAACAAATAAATGAAACAGCCACCTGCTCTTTATTGATAGGGTCATGGCACAGACCATCACCTCTAGGGAAAATGCACAACTTTTCAAGGTCCAATGAGTACAATATGCCAAGCCTGCTCTTAAGACTACAGCTCAAATTTCAAGCATTTTAGGGGGGAAAGGCAGGAAGCTGTTAGCTTGTAAGATGGCACCTTAGTTTTAGTTTATTGGGACAATATCTTAACATAGCAAGTGCTCAAAAAGCACTTGCTAATTGTGAACTGCAACTAGGAGGCTACAAATGATTACTTTTAAATGTCCCTTTGACTTTTCAAATATATTTTAAGTACTCCTGTAAAAATTATAGATATATGTATATATGTTGGTAGGTACTTATCCATATCTATCACTGTATAAAATGCATCTCAATACTACTAGAGACATAATTCTCCTTAAGAATGACAATGTGATAGGTACTAATGTGGTCACATCTTAAACTTATTAAACTTAGACTGTTTTCAAAGGTACAACATATCCATCACTTAAGGAAAAACCAATTTCCTTTGAATTTTGCCCTCAAAACAAACAACTGGAGTAGGGGTTAAGAAATATAACAGAGGATGAAGAATTGAAGGCACTAAGTTTATTATTATTTTCAGAAGGACACAGATGTACAGAAACTGGAATTTATGAAGTTCCATGTTAGAAACAGAATTCACAAAAGCAGTTAAAACAGGTAATTTTATAAAATTATCTCACCTTGTTTCCCAATTTAAACACTTCTTCCAGATTGGTGCTATTGGTGTTGATCATAATTGAATCTGTATCTCCATAAATAACTTCAAGATTCATCTAATGAAAAGCAAATATCATAAAAGTTAACAACAAATACACTGTGACCATCACGCACCCAGTGAAACTCAAGATTTTCCAAACTATAGAAACTACAGGTTCCGGATGATTTCTCAAGACTTTACGTTTCTTCTTACCCATATTGTCACTGCACAATCAAAGACTAAGCCCCAATAAACCAGAAAGGCAAGCACTGCCACATTAAGAAAATCTCCTTAATTTTCTTATAACAGAGAGTGGAGTGGCAGGGGAAGTATCTAGTTTCAAAAAGATAAGAGACTAGGAAAGGGGGGTCTATATTTACCCACTGTGCCACATGCTTTGTGGTCATGGCAATTTATGAAGCGGAAACAAAATGGGTTTTTTCAATTCAGGGGCACAAATCCGTATTAAATTCTTAACAGTTTCAAACAGTATTTAGTAGAATATGAAGTGTCAAAAAACTCAATCATAACAAACAACACTAGAGCACGTACAGTATAAAGGCCTGGAAGTAAGCTCTAATTAGCACTGTTACTAATTTGCTAGAAACACTCACATATAGGCTTCAAGCAGCGGCTAGATCATATCAGTGTTAGTAAAAGAAAAAGGCTATAATCCATTAGGAGGGATTATAAATATAAACTAGGCATCCTAAGAAGTCATTTCCAGTCTGGGTTACAATTTTCCTTGAATACAAAAACGTCACCAGGTATGATATCTAAGAATCACTGTAGGATGAAAATGCTCAGCATTACCTTCTGTACCATCTCTTTCGTATGCATCAAAATCTAAATGAAATAAAAAGTCAAGATTAATGCATTATATAATTACAAAAACCTAAATATATGCTGACAGAGATAGGTAACCCAATGATTTGTCATTCCCATATATTTTTAAAACTCTTGATGGTTTTCTAACTACAACCCTCAAAACAACATCAACGTAATCTAGAAATCAGTTTGCCTCTACACTGACTCTCAGGCAGAGATACGTGAGCAGATTTGCTGTAAAGATCTATGTAAGATCTATGTAAGCAGATCTACGTAAAGATCTATCTTTAATAAATATGAATAAAATACCCTGTTATAATATGGCATAAAGGCAAACTATTCTTGCTATTAATATTTAAATAGAACTACATGGCTAACAAAAAGCTTGACCAAGCATTTCAAATCCAGCAATTCTTATGGTATTCAGGATCTTAATTTTAAAAGTTAAAAAAAAATATGTAGATCTTTACTATATATCCCTGGAGTTAGTACAGTGCCCAGTGCAAAGGTGGGGCTCAATAAACATTCAGTAAATAAAGACAAATAGATATAGTAGATAGTATCTGTAGATCGTCTGTCCAAAGGCCTATGCCGCTGTAAGACTAGAGACATACAGGTTATAATGTAGTTGTAAATAAAAATAGACATAAATTATCTTGGACTAGGTCAGAAGTAAAACATATTTTACAAATGAAGGCCTCTTCAAAGGAGTAATACAACATCCTCAGCACTCAGTATATGTGTGTATGTGTAAAATATATGGGCAAGAGGCTCTGCTATGAGCATCTTGTGCATTTCTTCATTTCATTCTCTAAGGGTCCCAAGACAGCCACTGTTAATACCGTTATTTGTTAGACGCAAAAAACAAAGAGAAGAGAATTAATTTCTCCTAGTAAGTGACAGAGCAAAGATACAAACCCAGGTGCTCTGACTCCAGAGCGTGGGGCCTGAGTCACTGCACACTACTGTTTCTAGACAAGCATCCATCTTTCAAAGCATCAGTCTAAACCAGAAGTCACTCTTCCAATGACCCAGATAGAAGATTTACTTCATTTATATTTCTTTTTCCTACCTCCAAGAGTCTTTCTTGTCAACTAAGCTCAAACATCATGGTGTTTCTGTCCTTCTTGTCCTTTATATTAAAGATCCCTGTAAATCCTGGCCTTTGAGTGTCTTTTATATCTACCCCTTACGTTCCATTTCCATTGCCCGCCTCCTCTGTAGTACTGTCTCCCAATGTTGCGCATGAGTTCAGTGTCATTAGGTTCTTGGGAAAGGAAGACCTTCCCCTGCCCTGGGGGTGGTGAATACTGATCAGGCTAACCAATGGTTTCCATAGTGGCTGTACAGTGGAATCACCCGGGGATCTGTTTAAAAAATGCCAAGAGCTGGCCCCAGCAATTTTTTTAAAACAGCTCTCAAGATTATTCTTATGTTGCAGGCAGGGTTAAGGACCACTGGACTAAGATAATCATGGCAATCCCAATCTTTTTTTTTAAGATCTTTTTTTTGATGTGGACCATTTTTTTTAAGTCTTTACTGAATTTGTTACAATATTGCTTCTGTTTTATGTTCTGGCCTTTTGGCCGCAAGGCATGTGGGATCTTAGCTCCCCAACCACGGATTGATCCTGCACCCTTGCACTGGAAGGCGGAGTCCCAACCACTGGACTGCCAGGGAAGTCCCTGGAAACAGTTTTTAGCTGACAGTTTGTCCCCTACCCAACTAGACCACAAGCTCCCGGAGGTCAGAGCACATGTTTGCGCTTCACATCTAACAGGCACTCGAAAAACTGTTGGCTAGTTGACTGATAGGTCTCATAGTAATCCCAATCACTCTTCTACTAGACACTAAAATCCAGTTAACTCATAAAAAACATTCACTCTCTTCCACTTCATCTTCATTTCTTAACATATAAATTACAGGGAAATGCACTGTGGGAGAATACCTGACAATTCTTTTGGAAAAAGGGCAATAATGAGATCAACCCAAGTCAAGTTAACCATAGGACAAAACTACTTATCATGAGTTCTCTTCACCCTCTGCCCCTTCCACCTTGCTAGGCTTGGCTTTCCTCATCACAACGGACAACCCCACAAGGTAAGCATTCTCTGCTAAGTACACCACCTCAGGAGCAATCTGTCAACCTCTGACTCCAATTCCACATATGCACTAACGGATTTCTTCTGCTCTCCTTTGGCACTGTGAACCAAACCTACTATATCATCCCTGAGTGCACCTCCAACATGCAGTGTCAACGTTCACCTTTCAGATCCACCACCCACCCTCATGCTGTCCTTCCACCAACTCACAACCATTTTCACACACAATTTGAGGGCTGCTACTAAAATGAGTTCCCCTTTGGTGGCAGAAACCTCAGTGGATGCTTTGCAAAAAATGATAGGAAACTAAGCAAACTTATAGACTATACATACCGCAACTGCTTTTTTCACCTAATACTTTATTTTAGAGATTATTCCATACCCACACATAAAGAGCTGCCTTATTCTTTTTTTAACGACTACATAGTATTCCATTGTACGACTCAAGCATGATTTAACTAGTGCTCTATTAATGAACGTAGGTGGTTCCTAATCCTTACCTTTATAAACACACTTTGATAAATAATCCTTATATACATGTAATTTGCCAATCTGCCAGTAATGAGATAAACTCTTACAAGAGGGCTTATTGGATCAAAGGTTGTGTTTTTACATTTTTGATAAATATAGCCAAACAGGTCTCCAAAGAGGCTGTACCAATTTCTGACAATACTTTTAACCACCACCTTTGCTGTGGGTTACCAAACTCTTATTATCTAGCAGAGGCCCTGGTACATGGTAGCTATTAATGAATATTTGTAGAATGCTGAATGAATAATCCTGAGGAGTAGGCGCTATTATAAAGCCCATTTTACCGATGAGGAAAACTAGGCTCTACGATTTTGCCCAAAGTAACAGAGCTAATCAACAGCTTGATCTGGAAGTTGGACGTTATGTCTCATTTTCTTTTCATTGTGTCTCACTGCCTTGTTAAAAGGCCCATACCACATGAATGTTCTGGAAGCCAACAATCAAAAACTTATACATTGCAGATGTTTTCCCCATTAAGGAAATGCATTTAAAAAAAAAGCCACAGGTATCCTGAAAGGTCTACTGGACACAAGGTACAGTGATTACAAGATAACCGTTCATAAGTTCACTTCAAAGTGACAAGCCTAATATTAAAGCTACCCATTCTGACAGAAAATCACTTTCTAAGTGCCAGCAGCTAGAACACAGGGCTATAAAGGCTTGCTAAATTCATTAATAAGGCAGTCTGCAGTTATCTGATTTCACAGCAACACCTGCATATTTATCTACTCATTACCAATTGGATGATGGAATTTTTTCAAGCACATTTCAAAAATCTGCCAACTTCAAGTGTAAAAAAATAAACTTTGTGGTTAATTTTTCCCTTAACAAAGTACAGCTGTTGAGAATAATTGTTCAAGATCTTACCCTGTAATGTCAACTGCAGCAGAACAAAGAGTATTTAATTAGCAAATCTATCCAGTAATTCAACACCTATTATATAAAATGCCTTCGTGATTTTATTCAGGATAATTTGCTAAGAGGGTTATTACTGACATTCAGATGGAATTTAAAATTCCTACGCAAGTCGAGTCATAATAGCAGTAATGATCTCCCCAATCAGGAGATTCGGTGTCACACAAGGCTCTTGCAATGCAGCAGCCGATTTCCTGACTTCTTAATTCCTGGGCTCAGCTCAGCGAGAGCCCTTCATGCCGGTATTTCAGTCAGCAATACATCTTTAATGGGACTCTATTAAAATAACTAGAACAAAAATGACTTTTTTTTTTGGTTAAAAAGAATGACAGCACTGCCATCATATCAATCATTGCAGGCTTTGCAGAGCAGTGCCATTGGGGGAAAAGAGGAGGGGGAAACAGGAAAGGAGTGGGGCTGGGGGTGGGGAGAGCAGTCATTAAAATAACATGAAAAGGTGTTTTAGCCCCAGTCTGAGCCTCTGAAGACTGGGGAAGGATGGTGAGGACTAAAAGGGAAATGTGAAGTGTACTTCAAAAATTGCTTCCTAAAGAAAATAATGTGTTCAGGACCACACCCATGATGTGGTTTACTAATAAGCACAAAGCATGTTTGTCGCACCAGGATAAACAACAGCAGCCACCTAAGACCAACCACGACTGAGGTGTGTGGTTACAGGTTCTCCTAACAAGGCCAGGGTCTTTATTTTTTGTTAGAACAGAATACTAGTGTTTTGCCATGCATGCATTCAAAGGTTATAAAATGATTTTAGATGGTATTACAGACTAAAACAGTGCCTTTTTTTTTTGGCTCTGTTGTGTCTTCGTTGCTGTGCGCAGGCTTTCTCTAGTTGCAGCGAGTGGGGGCTACTCTTTGTTGCGGTGCGCAGGCTTCTCATTGTGGTGTCTTCCCTTGTTGCAGAGCACGCGCTCTAGGCGCACAGGCTTCAGTAGCTGTGGCACGTGGGCTCAGTAGTTGTGGTTCGCGGGCTCTAGAGCACAGGCTCAGTAGTTGTGGCGCACGGGCTTCGTTGCTCCGTGGCATGTGGGATCTTCCCAGACCAGGGATGGAACCTGTGTCACCTGCATTGGCAGGCAAATTCTTAGCCATTGCGCCACCAGGGAAGTCCCAAACAGTACTCATTAATATTAAATGAGAGAGAAAACACCAACTTTCCACAGTTAAAAAAAATATAATTTCAAGCTCTTACTCCAAAAGCATACATCTATTATAGTAATATCTACTAACAAGAAACCCACTTTGATATCTGATGCAGAAACTAAACAAAATGGGAATCTTCTAAGATAAGAAAATGCTGGGTTAAGGTCAAATTCGAAACAAATAACGCACGAACAGAATGACAAGTGAAATCTCAAATGGCTTTAGGATTCTTCTATTACCGATGACATAAAATTAGAAATAAACTGGAAACTTTTTGTAATACATTAGCATAATAGGGGTAGCAACATGAATGGTTTTGAAGGATGGGGAAGAGAAAAGTAGAAGAAATATAAATATTATGATATTTGGTAATCCAACCATTATCTAAGCTTTCCCTATTCCCAGTTTCAGCAGTTTCCAAGCAGGACTCAGTGTTACTCAGTTCTCCTGCTTGGCAAACATCTTTTTCATTATATTAGATCGCCTTTTTCCTATTTTCCTATTCTCTGTTATTCTTAGATATGTGTCTTCTCTCTAAGATGTTCAGGGAGCAAGGGCTATGGATTTAATAAGCACCCTACTTTCTGTCTCCTCCATTCCCATGACACTGGGCTCTCTACTGCCTGTAAACCTTAGCTTTACGTTCTTTAAAATGGCAATAATACTACCACCTAGTTCCCAGAGCTAGGTGGTAATAAGAACTGTATGCTGAAAACATGCTTTACAAAGATAAAACGTTATACAAATATGAGTTAAAAAAATTAAAAAGTCAGGGGTCTGAAATCTGAGTACTGGTTTAAAACTGCCAATTACTAGCTAAGTGATTTGCAAACAAGTTGGTTTCCCCCTCTAGATCTTAGCATCCTCATTTATAAAATTAAGAGGTTGGGATTCCTCCCAGATCTAAAAATCTAGAATCCAAGTTTGACAAGTAGCAATATCTCTTCCTTATATCTGGCTGCTTTGACTTTGTACCACATTCATTTCTTTAGTGTTATGAAAAGGAGGCACTAATATATCCAACAAAGATAACTATCATTATAAGACTATATTGCCATACTCTAGGTTGCTTTTGAAGGCCACTTGGTAGTAAAATAACTAGAAATATGTAAGCTGTCATGAGTTGCCTGCATATAACTTTATGCACTTCATTTAAGTGGGTGGGCACATTTACAGTACATAAAACATCTGACACCTTGTCTTGAGATATCCCTGCTCCCCTGCTCTCACACACACACACACACACACACACACACACACACACACACACACACCAGTGTTTCTCGTCCTCAGAACTACTGACATTTAGGCTGGATAATTCTTTGTCATGGAAGGCTGGCCCTGGCCTCTACCCACTAGATGCCAGTAGCATGCATGCACACGCATATGTGTGCACAGACACACACATACACGCTTCAGTTGTGACCAAAATTTTCTCCAGATATTGCCAAATGATTCCTGAGGAGCATAACTGCCCCTGGCTGAGAATCAGTGATATTATACTGATAACTCAACATTTTCTCTCTCCAGGCCCATATTCAATTGTCTGTACCACAAGCATTTATTCTAAATCCGAACCATCTCTCCTCCAAACCTTCACCAGCTCCAAACATAATAAATGGCCCCTCCAACAAAAACATGAAGTTCCTTTATTTTACAAGGAACTTCACACCACCAGAAAAGCCTCTCTGGCCTCCCCAATCCAATGATACTAATGAGAATGTTAGTCCAATGTAGCCCCCAAATTATTCTGTATAAATCACAGCATACAACTCTATTAGAAAAGGTAAGATTAAGAAACTATAAGCAGGGGCTTCCCTGGTGGCACAGTGGTTGAGAATCTGCATGCCAATGCAGAGGACACGGGTTCGAGCCCTGGTCTGGGAAGATCCCACATGCCGCGGAGCAACTGGGCCTGTGAGTCACAACTACTGAGCCTGCGCGTCTGGAGCCTGTGCTCCGCAACAAGAGAGGCCGCAACAGTGGGAGGCCCGCGCACCGCGATGAAGAGTGGCCCCCGCTCGCTGCAACTAGAGAAAGCCCTCGCACAGAAATGAAGACCCAACACAGCCCTAAATAAATAAATAAATAAATTTATTTTTTAAAAAAGAAACTATAAGCAAATTATAAGCAGAGATCATGTCTTTGCCATTAAACCTAACACAATGCCTGGCACATAGCAGTAATTCAATGCATATTTATTTCTCAGGCTCTAGTAAAAGGAGGCAAACCCAAGTGGTCCAGCATGAGAAGAAGAAAAGAAGCAAAGCCATGGATTGATAAATGCACCTCCACAACGACAGGACCCTAAAGCTGGTTACAGAAAGCAGCTATTAAACCCACACACAGCACACATTTAAATGCTAGCTCTTTCCATGCAAGAAATGAACAGTAAATCAGTTTTAATCCCACCTTCAAATACAATGCATGTTAAATAAATATTCACTCAAGAGAAATTAATTTCTACCGCAGTGATAAAGGCCCCTTAATTATAAACTTGACTGAAACAGTGTACCTCTCCCATACAACTCCTGTTTCCACATAAACTGATTTTGTTTTAAATCCTTAATTTACAACATAACCTTCTGATAGCTCATGTGTAAGGAATATAAAACACATTGACTAAACAAAGCTTTCTGAAAGGTTTCCCCTCCCCAACAGACACATTTAATGATATTTATGAGTATCTTTCAATTACTGCCCTAAAATCTGACAGGGCCCTAATTTTGATCTAAAAAATTAAAAAACCACAAACCACGGCGCTGAATATGTGAAATGAAAACTGAACTTCTCCCTTGTCTTCTAATTTCTTGCCCCCAAATATTTACTCAACTTGTGGATTTTTAAAAATCCACTTTACATTTTGACTTTTAAAAAACTGTTTTCACCTTCAAAGAAACCTTCCTTTCACAACATTCTCATGTTCTATTCCTCCTCCACTCCAACTTCCAGTCTAGAAACTCACGTCTTATATGTTTCACTTGCACATATGTGCACTCTTGCCATACGTGGGATTATACCTGACACAGGAGACTGGAGAGCTTGTAGAGCTGGTTTTAAAGCAAACTTGAGCCAAATCTACTCACAGACACAAGAGTTCAAGTACAAGCCTACATTTTAAAATATTAAATTCTCAGGGGGAGAAAAAAAATCCCTCAGACAAGATTGAAACTAGAGCAGGAGATATTAACCTAAGGTCAAGAAATCTGAAAATCCCCGAAACTGTAAGGAGAAATTTGAATGTGTGCCTATATGCATTTTTCTAAGAAAAGGGTCCATGTGTTTCATCAATTTTAAAATTTTGATTCATTTAAGTATCACTGAAGATGTTCCAATTAGCCATAAAAATAGAGCTTTCCGATTTCCTGGAATTCACATAATGTCCAAGAGACTAGAAAAACCCCACCCAAAGGTCTTGCCTCTTGCTTTGGAGCTGGGTATTTTCGGCCCCTTCAATGTATTTCCCTCACAGAAAAACACAGACATGTCAAAAGGCACCAAGATTTGGTTCCCTGATTGACTCCTCACATAACTCATCTGGGGGGCTAATGAAGACACGGCCAAACTATGTCCGCCCTGTAGTGAACACCGGCACTCAGGCAAGTTTCGCACAACCTGATGAAAATTGACTCAAAGTGTCTTACTTCAGTAATCACTTAGACGGAACGAATTTTACATTAGTGGGATCAAGCATGCACCAAGCCTCAGTGGAAATGAAAAGGGCTTATAGTAATAGGATTTATAAATCCACCCATTAGGTTAATGGCTAAATGATTTACATGTAACTTTCTCCCCCACCCCGCCCTCCCTCACCCTTTAACTCAGTAAAAACTATGCTTGGCATTTTCCACTGCAGTGCCATACACAAACGAAATAGCCTTTCTATTTTGGGACATTCTAATTTCTAATAATGGCTTGGGTAGCTACCATTAACTCTTTCAAAGCACAAATAATTGACTAATAAAATTAAGTATTCTATAAGGCCTGAAAGTGCTTAATTGATCATAATTGTCTATTTGAGAAGAAGGCGTCAGGCTGGCTATGCTCAGATAATGAAGTTGGGCAATTCTGAAGCACTGCAATCAAGATAATACTTATGGCTAAAAAGGACATTAGCATTTTTCAGAATCTGCAACATTTTCTTTATAACTGAGGTCATGAGAAAATGTGACGTTAGCCTCACTCACGTTAGGCCTCACTCTGAGCTCCTGTCCCCCACAAATATCAGATTTCACAGGATGCCACTCGTCATTACTAAGCACCTGGCCTAAAGCTCAGCGGTGGAAGAGGACCTAGCTGGTGGTCCGGAGGACAACCTCAAGCTGCAGAGCGACCAAGGCGCTGCTGTCACCATGTTGATGGAAGCATTGTTGATTTCCAGAACGCTCAAGATTAGTGTGGGACAAAGATAGTCATGGGGCTGTCCTTCATTATTCTCTGCCTCGAGGGAGGTCAGAGGAGGGAGAGCTTTTTAAGCTCAATACCTGGGGGCAGGGGTGGGAATGGGGGGAAGGGACAACTCCCTCCCTCAGTCCCAAGGCTAAACACAAAATTCTGTTCTATAATGACCATACTTTCTACATGCCCTCCCACAGCAACTCTATTTCTTATAAAATGGTGTCCCGGGCTTCCCTGGTGGCACAGTGGTTGAGAGTCCGCCTGCCGATGCAAGGGACATGGGTTCGTGCCCCGGTCCGGGAAGATCCCACGTGCCGCGGAGCGGCTGGGCCCCTGAGCCATGGCCACTGAGCCTGTGCGTCCGGAGCCCGTGCTCCGCAATGGGAGAGGCCACAACAGTGAGAGGCCCGCGTACCGCAGGAAAAAAAGAAAAAAAGTTGCTGTCCTGTGCCCACCCTCCTTTTATTAGAAGTTCAGAAAACAGATTCTAGGAGCTAGCTATGATTAAAATTTGGAGGGCTCCCACTACAAAGAAAAATCTTTCAGAAAGATGGTCTCGTTCTGGGGAAATGTGATTGTGTCCACCTGTCCAGAGATACAGGCATTGCACACATACTCAGGCATGCCTCCAGAATGTCTCTCTACATTTAAGGATCAATCAAATAATGTGTTCCCATTTATCAAACACTTTTTCTCTTGTCCCATCATCCTCTATGCTTTCTTTGGCAAGAACTCAGAAAATTCTGAAAGAAAGATAAATACCAAGTTGAGAAAAGTCATTTAGGATGGAGATGCAGAATATGGAGAGGACAAAATATCAAAATATAAGCTATAAAAGATGTGGCTAATCACTGCTATGAAAAAAAAAATCCCCTTTACTTCTGAACTTCATTTGCATTTCCACTCTCTAATCTGGCCAAGGCTCAAGAATCTGATATGAATTCTAGGAAGCCCTGTTATTTTCTTTTTGTTTAGAACCTCAAAAAAGAAGTTATCATTCACTCATCAACAAGTATTTCCTGAGCTGTTCTTATGTGCTACGTAAAAGGAACACAAAGGTGAGTGATTCAGACATGATCCCTTCCCTCTAGAGCATGTAATATCTAGTGGAGAGAACCAAATAGGCAACTAAAAAAAAAAAAATGCATACATAATAGGGGCCTCTGGGGTGGGAGTTAGAGAAAATTCCTGAAAGCAGATTGTCAACAAGGGGAAGGTGAGCTATAGGGAATAACAGGATAAGGGGACAGGGGAAGAGTGTGAAGATCCAAAGGACAGAGGGAAACTCAATGGTGACTGAAGAAAATTAAGCTTTCAAAAAATTTTTTTTAAGTTTTTGTTTGTTTTTTGCAACAAGAAGAAAATAAAAAGTATGGCTGAGGCTAGAATGCTTGGGAAAGTTGGGAGAGGGCAGGAAAGAGGCCCAACTGTGAAGGGCCTCATAAGCCACAGTAAGGACTTTTAAGGAGGGACAGAATCAGATTGATAGTTTAAAGAGGTCTCTCTGGCTATAAAACTTGTGGAGAATACATGTGGAAGAGTGGGGGCAGGGGCAGCATCCAGAAAGAAGTAATGAGGCTTCAATAACATAATAGTCATTGCACTGGAGAGAGAGAGAGAGAGAGTCACGGGTATTTAGGAAGTGGAATCTACAAAACTGGGCAACTGGCTGGATTTGGGGCACGAGGAAGAGAGGAGTCAAGGATGATACCCACATTCCTGGCTTAACAACTGGGGAGGCAGCTACTCATTGAGATAGGGAATCCGGGAAGGGGAGCAGAGGCAGAGCGTTTTGTAGCTGATGAATATGCTATGCCTGTGGACAACTCAGTGGAGACCACAGGGAGGAAGGTGGAAGCAAGGATGCTCAACAGAGGGGATGTGGCAAGTTTCAGATGCAAGAAATCCAATGCTCAACAGAGATGCAATATATGAATAAATCAAAGCAATGGCAGCGGGCAGACAATAACAGAGCCCATCAAAACAGACGGCACAGTTCACGATGGGGAAGCAGGAGAAAACCGAGACGAGGCAAGCTGGCACCCCAACCATAGTAATGGTGCTCCGTGGGTCTCCTGATCCCTCATTCCTCCTCCAGCACCTTCCTTTCCCTCCCATCTATCAAATCTCCGTTCTTTCTGTCACAATTGGCAGGTGTCACACAAACCAGTGGCCACTGGCAAATTTGACGCAGGCTGCCACAGTCAGACAGCGAGGCACCACACGCTGACCTTTAACGAGAACTATCCCAACAGGTGGCTAGCGCCGAACACAAATAATTGTATTAAGCCTCTGAACAAGGTCAAAAAGGGGGAGCACCTTGCCTTTTCATGAGCAACCAAAGCAGCTACCAGCCGCGGCTCAAGAAACAGCAAGCAAAACCTCTGCGGAGGCTCCCCTCGAGGCGGCGACAGGCTCAACAGGAAGACGGAACAGCAATCAATTCACTTCACAAGGAAAGAGCCTCCCATTGCTCCAACATAACCATCCTTTTCCTGCCTCTCTTCTGCATTTGGGAGCGGGGAGGGCTCCTCCCTTACGTCAAGATTGACGCCATTTGTTAGCAGTTCCGGTTCATAGTCAGCCAAGAAAACAAAAGGAGTGATGGGGGAAGGGTTCCCCTGTTTCCAAATAATATTCTCCACACCCTTTGAGAGAAACTAAGTCGTAAGTGATTAATTCAATTGCCTTTGTCACTGATTTGATAACATCAAATATCTCAGAGTTCTCATGGACCTCTGACCTCAAAGCTAGCCACTGTTTTGACAGAACAGACAGCTGTAGCTCGGGGGTGGGAGGAGCCTGCGGAACCTCCTGAAAGAAGAGCGCCTCATCAGGGCCCAGAAATTCCACTGTGTGGGAAGAAGCCAGGAGCCTGCGACCTGCTCTAGGACCCCATGTGCCGAGCTACAGCCTTTCTCCCTGACCTTTACATACAAAAAAACAAAAACAAAAACCTTTCTTTCCCCTGGAGACAACCTCCTCTCCTCCCACCCTCTTAAACCTTGTGACTGCACATGGCATGGCTAGGATGAGCCACAAACCACTGGCATGTCGGTCCACAGATAAAAGAATCCAAGCAGGAGATCAGATTGCTGTCAGCTGCAAACGAGCCAGCACTTCAGCTGCTTCACATTCTTTACTTTTAAATGGCAGGATGGTCTCAAGGGCATGGTGGCCTGTCACACAAGAAGAGAATACAGATTTTAAAGGACAAAACCAAAACCCTTGAGGGTGCGCAGACTCACCCAAGATTGAGAACTGAACAAGCACTTTAGAAAAGGGCATAAAGCAGCCTTTTACAAACCAGTTCTGAGTGTGTTTCTCTTAGTGACTTGGTGGGAGAAAGCTGACTACAAGACAACAACAATAAAAAAATCTAACTACAGATCAGTTCTTAGTCAATGGGACTAAGAGATTAACTCTCCTGCTACTAATTTGGAAAATATTTGTGTTCAGAACTCTGAATCCAGAGCATTAAAATATTGGGATGTGCCAACCAATAACAAAGTTACCTACTCAATCAGCCCCCCAAACCAAAAGAACATGTAAAATTAAATATAAATCAATAAAATTTAAAGAGGATGGTTAGGGAGAACTTACCTATGCAGAATACAAAATGTGTTTCCTTTTTTCCCTATACAACCACCATCACCACCAGATCATTCTTAACTAATTCTTAGAAGCTGAAGACCAACTTGGATTTTGATGTATAAACTGCTTTTGACGATATTCCGTTTTAAACAGATAAACACTTTTAAAAAAAATGCAAGCCAAAGACACCCTTTTGAGAAACTAAGAAAACAGATGTGGAAGCCATTTGTTTAGATGAAGAGGAATTTTCGCTTTTATAGGAATACAATGATTCATGAAGAGGAAAAAAGTCTGTCATCAAGTTTACTTCAATAGATACTGTTGGGTTGGAGGGAGCTTTCTAAATATGGCATTGCTTTTCTTCACATCTCATCTCTCCTGAAATATCTCAAACTACCACTAACAAACATTACTTTTATTGTCTTTGTTCTTTTAAATTTTCTGCTTAGTTAATATATCGTGCAGGAGAAAAAAACCACAACGCTGGTACTACAGCATTACATACTTGCTTTTCGTGCTTAGATAGCTGAACAAAATACCTTCTGCTTTAGGGATTCATCGAAAACAAGCTAGCTTGAGATAAAGCATTAGGAATACAAGAACCCTCGACAAGAAGTTCGGAAAGAACAACTCTCCTTAACCCCAAAGGAGATGAAACTAAAGACTAGTGAAGTCTTTCTAAGAACATCTGGCAAAGAGGAAAATCTCTCTTGATGTGTCTGTTCGATGGAGATGTCAAGACAAACTAAAACAGAAGAAGAAAAAGGGCATTGCGTTCAACCTGGGCAAATGCATGAGAAATTTCTCTCCTTCCATCCTGTGCGCCACGCCCATCTGCTTCCAACCTCCCTTCCTTGTCCATCACCAGCTGCCCTCTCTGTGGGTCTACAGGCCGCTCTCCATGTTAAGAGGCACAAGGTCTGCAAGGGATGAGGTACTTACCTTCCACATTCCTCTGCCTCAACAAAAAGAGGGGGCAAAAACAGCCAACGATCCTCAGGTTTTTTTTGTTTGATAAACAAACAAACCCCCTCACAATTCCCTACCCCTTAAGATTCTGCTATGATCTCAATAAATAACCACAGGGGAAAAAAAAAATCTTTTCTGCAATATCCCCATCTGCCAATATTTTGCCACATTACTTTCTATAATTTATATTTCAAAAACAGATGTTTTAACCCATCCCAAATATAACAACATAATTTTAAAATTTTTATTTATTTATTTTTTTTAGCTGCGTTGGGTCTTCGCTGCTGTGCGCGGGCTTTCTCTAGTTGCGGCGAGCAGGGGCTACTCTTCATTGTAGTGCGTGGGCTTCCCAGTGCAGTGGCTTCTCTTGTGGAGGAGCAAGGGCTCTAGGCATGTGGGCTTCAGCTGTTTGTAGCACGTGGGCTCAGTAGTTGTGGCTCATGGGCTCTAGAGTGCAGGCTCAGTAGTTGTGGCTTGCAGGCTCTAGAGGGCAGGCTCAGTAGTTGTGGCACATGGGCTTAGATGCTCCACGGCATGTGGGATCTTCCTGGACCAGGGCTCAAACCTGTGTCCCCTGCATTGGCACGTGGGTTCTTAACCACTGAGCCACCAGGGAAGTCCCTAACAATGTAATTTTGAAGATGCATTTTCAACTGCACAAACTTCCTCTATGAGCTATGGCTCAGTCTGTGAACCTCCTTCATGGTCTATAAAATTCTGTATTGGTGTACATGTGAACATTTTTCTGGATAAAGAATCCACAGCTGTCACCCAATTCTCAAATGGGTCACAGGTCCAAAAAGATTAGCCTCCCTTCCAAACTTGGACAGATTTTATGCTTATGTTGAATCAGTCTTAAAACTATAGTAAACAGTTGCCTGGTATATTTCATACCCATGGCTGTGCTCGATTTACCCAAGAGACTGTCAGAGAGGAGTGACTCATTTTGCTGGCTCCAATGCCACTTGTAAACCCTTTACTAAGCATCCTAAAAATTAGTGTCAACCATCAGTCATAGGTGAAGGGAGAAAAAACAAATGAGTCTTAACAAATCCATGACCACTATGATTATAATTACAGAGATAGTGTATGGTTTTGATTAGGAAATTCCAAAGGTTGGTTAGTTCACTGGCTGTCTGTAAGGAATCTTACCCATCATTAACTTCTTTTTTAAAATTAATTAATTAATTAATTATTTTTGGCTGTGTTGGGTCTTTGTTGCTGCGCGCAGGCTTTCTCTAGTTGCAGTGAGTGGGACCTACTCTTTATTGTGGTGCATGGGCTTCTCAATGCAGTGGCTTCTCTGGTTGCAGAACACAGGCTCTAGGCGCGTGGGCTTCAGTACTTGTGGCTTGCAGGCTCTAGAGCGCAGGCTCAGCAGTTGTGGCACATGGGCTTAGGTGCTCCGCAGCAGGTGGGATCCTCCCAGACCAGGGCTCGAACCCGTATCCCCTGAACTGGCAGGCGGATTCTTAACCACTGTGCCACCAGGGAAGCCGAAAGCTGATTTTTTAAAAATCTGCAAGATTCGCTATTAAGTTGGATAGCAGACGTTCTTTTAACGATGCTGACGAGGCTGGCTGGTGGACATTTCAGATCTACCTGGCCCTGCCTACTATCGGGCCACAGCAGCACGACTCTTCCTCCAGCAAAGAGAGAGTACTCCTGCTCTCTTGTTACCTCCAGCTCCCATTCCAGTATTCTGAATTCCTCCTCTATTTCTTAATTCTACAGTCAACCCTCTTGAACACAAGAGGCCTTCTAATGTCATGTGTCACTCAGAAGACTGAACACTTCATGGTCAAGGTTTCCTAAATATATCCTTGCCTATCTCACCCCACCACTTCTCTTTGCCATCTTAGGAGTAACCCTCCATAAATCCACTAATTCAACAAGCATTTACAATGGGCTGAGCATGGAGGGAAGTATAAAAGGAGTTTCACTGCTCTTAAGGAACTTAAAAGACAAATGTGGTCACCTCCAAGTAAGCAGCTTTCCCTTTTCTGACAATGAAAGGAACAGATCTCAAGAGTTGTCGTGCAGGAATATAAAAACAGGATGACTGAGCCAATCGCACCAAGTCCCACACCAATGGACTGATCTATTAAAATCTTCTCTTTGGAGGCCTACCTAAATCTTCAGCTGGGTCCAACTGAGAAGGAGAGAAGGAGCTCATGGTCCATGCAGGGCATGACATTAAAAGGGAGGGAAGGCAGTGCTGATAAAAGAGGAATGCGACAAATGGTTTCTGACAACATCATTTAAATATCCTTGTCCCTACCTATTGCATCTTAAAGAAAAGGAAACCATGAGATACAAGGGTCCAGGTCAGGGACAGACATAAAGTCTGGAAACCTGAGATCCAATGAGCTTGAGTGGCACACCCAATATGGTCTCTACGGCCTAGCTTTCTCATTTCTTTGCAGTCCAGAGTATCTTTCCTTTCACAGTAAGAATCTCACCTCCTCCCCTTCCAGCATCTTTCATCTGTCCCTTCCTACTGGTGCCTTTCATTCTAACCATTTCTCCTCAATTAAGGGTTACTCATTCACTTGACAAATAGGTACTGACAGTCTGTACTGCTCAAAACATGGTGCTTACCTCTCCTAAGGTACCTAAAAGGTAGTCCATGCCCTTGAGGAGCTTACCATCTACACCCCACTTATTCACAGTGGTCTCGTTTCTTCTTTATCTTTTAGGGCTTGACTCCCCACCCCACCCCCCGACCTCATGTTCAACGTGTACAACCTATGCTGACTTGTAGCTTCTTTCTCAGAATGCAACTCGAATTGTTCTTTCAAAGCTCAGTAATCTCTTCTCACCAAAAGTCATGATCATTGCTCCGGTTAGAGTCTTCAACAATCATCTGGGCAGCTACCCTGATGGAATGAAAAAGCAGTTCACTGTGTTCACTTCATCATGACTACCCTCCACCAGATCCTAATGACAAAGCCCACACACGAACACGCCTCCAGACATTGTCAAATGTCTCATAGTGGCCAAAATCGCCCCCAGGTGAGAATCACTAACCTGTATCAATGGCTCCCTGTGCACATGCTTGAGAAGTGACTGATATGTCATGAAGCGTACTGATTCCTGACATACGCCTATTGTCAGAGATTATTTAGCGCACAGGATTACGTTATCCAAGAGGGATTTCTCATATTTAGGCAAACTTAACAAAGTCTCCAAATATACCAGGTATCTTGCCTTTGTTCATCCAGTTCCACGCTCCACCATGCTCTGTGGGAGGGAAGGCTGACCTAACAGACTACATCAAAGAGCTCCCTCATCCCAGTTCCAATGGAGTTTGGCTAATGGCGAACACTGCTTGGATTAGGAGGGAAATAAGCACAGGCTATGCCTCTGGCTTTCTCCCGGAGGGGTCAATGTCAGGGCTGACGGAATCCATCCACTTGCAAAATCAGAAGACCCTCCTCACCCAACTCTCTCTTTGGGGGTTAGGCATCTGTTCCTCCTCTCACTCCTTTTCACCTCAGAGTGTAACATCCCTGCTATTACTAGCCCTGAAGTTCACACAACTGCCTTGTTATTTTACTATATATGCCGCCCACATTTTGGTAAATAATCCCTTTATCAAATCTTCCTATCAATCCCAGTGTCATCTCTTTCCTGCTGGGGCCCTGTTGACTGATACACCAAATACTTTTTTTTTTTTTTGCTGTACGCGGGCCTCTCACCGTTACGGCCTCTCCCGTTGCGGAGCACAGGCTCCGGACGCGCAGGCTCAGCGGCCATGGCTCACGGGCCCAGCCGCTCTGCGGCATGTGGGATCTTCCCGGACCGGGGCACGAACCCGTGTCCCCTGCATCGGCAGGTGGACTCTCAACCTCTGCGCCACCAGGGAAGCCCCCAAATACATTTTTAAATTTATCTGAAATGTTAAAAGCAAGCAGTTTTAAAATGTTCCACTCGAAGCTCCATTCTCCTGAAAAGAGGCTCAAAAAAAGTATCACATCTTGAAAATCTCTAGGCTTTTAAGATGTGTAAAGAAGATTACTGTGAACTTTCTTTATTAAAGAGCAAGCCTGTGATATATCTCTTCTACTGTAACATATTAATTAAAATGCTCAAAATTATATTTCCTTTAGCCCTACCTTATCCCAAAGAAAAAGAAAAATAGTAGAACATTACCTCCACCTTATGGTCTTGACAATTCGGTCAATTATTATATGTTAACTTACGTTATTTTTCCATGTACGTATTTTATGTCTCTAATTACTCTGTACATTAATGTTAAGGACCAGGACTGTATCTTACATTTGCTTTCCTCACACTCCTTCATTCATGCCTTGCATTAGTTCCTTTAAGAAAGAATATATTCGATAAATGTTTGTTGACAGTGGGAAACAGCATCAACAGAAACAGAACAGAAGGAAGCAGGAAAACTAGCCCCAAGAGGTGTACTCACTACTTTAGTATTTTCTTATTTGCCTTGCCTTATCAAGAGATGTTGCCACCAGAAGAAAAATAAAAGCTTCACTGTAAGGTGAATGTAAAATTTTAGGAAAACAGCTGTATACCCATCAAGATTATTTTCCACAAGTAGCCAACATGAAATAGAATTTACAACAGAGACAGGAAGAAGGGTAGGTGGAGTTAGAATAGAAGGAAATGAAGAGGCTCAACAAGAATTAATTACTGGTAATTACACATGCTACAGCCTCTCTTCTTTCTCCACCCTCGAGCTAATCAACAGTGGGAACAGATGTGATCTGTGGTATTGGGGAGGGGGGGGTGCCTAACAGCTGTTTGGAGAACATGCCATTAAAAAGCAGCCTTGTCCACAGAAACCCAACAGTTTCACTATTTGAAAGAAAAGAGGTAATGAATAATGACCACAGTCTTACTATGAACTTCAGCTCATTCAGGCCAATGATGAAGTTTTTCTCCTGATTTCTTTTTTTTTTTTTACAGCTTTATTGGAGTATAATTGCTTTACAATGGTGTGTTGGTTTCTGCTTTATAACAACGTGAATCAGTTATACATATATCTCCTGATTTCTGATGAACAATGGCAGTGGCTCTAGTATTTACTGTTACAAGAATGCCTCAAGAGTTGAATCTGTTTTACATATCTCATCCAAGTACTCACAAAACCAGTACAAACATCCAACTACCCCTTAATGAGTAAGTAGTCAATAAATCTTAACTATGATAACGATGATTACAAGAAAAACTCATAAAGTTCCCACCACAGGGAATACCAAATCAGGGTAAAATAATCACAGATTTGCTAGACTATCTTTCTGGATGTTCTTCCCTGGGATAAGAACTCTAAACAACACGAAAATCAGAACATTCCAGTTTACTTCTTTAAAAATTTAAAGAATACAGCATACTATCAATGCATAGAATCTTTCCTAAAAAATAAAAACACAGGCTAAAGCCCAGGAATAAATTTAAAAACAATACAACAACCAAGGCTTTATCAGGAATGCATTTATTCACAGAACAAAAGTTTCAACCTCTTTCCAGTAAGGAGCTGTTTTTGCTTCTTCCAATGTCTGATGACCGCCAGCTGAGAAGGGCTGGGAGGGAGGGTCAATGGCATTCCCACCCCAACTGGGACACCCCCGGGGCCCAAGGAATGAAGACAGGTGGCACAGTCTGGTGTCAGGAGTCATCAGGTGACTACCATCTAAGATCTGAAACTCTCGTGCTGGAATGGCCGAGAAGCTTTTAGACTTAGGAACCAATTAGGTTCCAAAAGGCTGTAAACACCTCCATTTCTTCACAAATCCAAAGCTGTATTCAATAAATGATTGATTATGCCACTGACTGATAGCAAACACACTGACCGCTTTTGTTGAAACATGCAACTGTGTTGAAAGCTTTGAAAGTTCTTAAGTAGCTTAACACTTGCAAGTTCTTCTTAGGTTCAATGTTATTTATATATACGTGGTTGTAGCGTACATATACACATAGAGTGTTTGAGAGCGCACATAATCATACACACTTGCAGGATACTACACTAATTACCCATATCTGATCTTATTAAACTGAGCTTGCATATTCTCAACTTTACTTCTATGTATTTTGGGGGTAACTTCCAAAATTTCATTTAGTCACATGCAAATTGCACTAAGATTCAATCTTGTTGGGGATAATTAGAGAAAGATGGAGCTGGGCTTGGGAAGAGGAAAGAAAGAGCCGATGGCAGAACAAGAATAAAGATTTTAAGAATGAAACCATAGGAAAAATAAAGAAGGTGAGTGCAAAACACACTTGGGACTCCAAACTACACACTGACGGCATCTAAGAGACAGCAGTGAGCGGGGGTGGGGAGCCCTTGGAGGCAACCATTTTGGAGTTTGAAAATCAGAAAGGCAATGAACAGCTAGGCTGAAGATCAGCCACAGGGAAGGAGGGGAAATGCCTCGAAGCATGCTTATTATCTCCAACAAAGCAAATTTTCTATTAAACAAGGGATCATGAGTGAAAATGAATACACAGTACCCCTTATTACTAAATAAGAATATAAATTAAAGGTCATTTGTACTACATTTCGAAGATTTATTTAACTGAATATAAACAGTTTATTCCTAAGAGCTCTCAACTTCAGACCCCCTGTGACTACAGTTTCCATGAGGTCTAAAGTTCTCTAACTTAAATTCTAAATCCATGAGTTTTCAGGAACCTCTTCCTCCTGGCGAGAAAAGGACTATACCCTTCCATTTGCAACTCAGAAGATGAAGCTATTTTTTTTGGTGTGCTCTGCAAACCCACCTTTTGATCCCTAGAAATAATTTTAATTATCTGCAAAAGAGCACATAAGAAAGTTTAAATTAATCCTTCATCCTAAATTATGTTACTTTTCTGCATCAGCAAAGACACATTACTATGCAAAATAATGAGCCTTTTTTTTGTATTTTGGTCTGATAGAGAATATATTTGGGAGAGAAATGGGAGTTTCTGGCAAAAAATAAAGGCTTCATTACTTCAGCTTTAAATGTAAATTAGGCACTCAGCAGCATACAAGTTAGGACAATTTTCCTTACACAAGATAAGACAAATTATATTTTATTCCTTAGCTCTTAACAAGAGTCACTTCCTTAGACATACCTAGCCCTTAAACAAAGGCTGTTCTTTGTCACACTAGGGAAATGTTTTTATTACTGATGTTCTTTAATTATGAATAAAAATTTCTCTTCTATATTCATGCTCATAACAAGCTGCTACTTTAGGCAAAGAATATCTAAAATGAATATAGAAATAAAAGGGGGAGTATTTGCTTTCTATGTAAATGTTACACTTATCACCCCAACTAGCAGAAAGGCCTTTTTCAAAAAACACAGCTGTCCTTTGAGTCTCTTAACAGTCTGATTTTGCAAGAAAGCGATGGCCTTTAAAAGTGAAAATGGCATTAAACATACATCTGATTGTATGTAACATAACAACTACCAGTGTTTCGTGGGGCTTTGCTCATTTTTAAAAGGTGATCACTTCTTTCATATTCATACAACTTTCTCAATCTATCTGGAACTCAGTGTGTCCAAATGTCTCTGTTCTGCAAAGCCCTTGAATAAGACCTATCCAATCTCGTCCTCCACCATGGCACAGTGCTGGTGCCACGGTGGAGGCATGGCCTATTTACCTATAGGCTTCTCCTTACATTCAGCCACTTGGGAGACCACTGTTACATAAACAAGGATCAAAGACGTTTCTGAGTGCTTTGTCCTTGTTAATCTGAATACATGATAGGATACTGCATCTTTAGCCTGAAGTTGCCTGAATCACTGATGGCAAAAATATAGCCTTTGGCTGTTAAGTCTGAATTTTTCCTTTAGTTCCGCACAACCTGAATATATAAGTAGAAAGAAGAAAAGGTAAATGGGATATGCTCAACATCTTACTGAATTAACTTGTAACACTTAAGGTCCTAACATGTGATATCAAAATCTTAATATCAGCTTTACAGTTGAGAGACTCTCCAATTGTCAAATGTCTTTTCAAGCTAAACTCTCTGATTAATATTTAATCTGATGAGAGTACAATTGACCTAAATTTTTGCATCATGGAATCTCAACTATTTGAATCATCTTAAGATTATTGTTAGTCAGTTACTTTTCCTTATTAGATGGCCGTGCACTTTCTAAGTACTGCAGCATCATGTTTCCGCATCAATTTTTCTGTTGACTTCACCAAATATCCACAGAAGGGAAAAGAAACTGGACATTTTTATCATTACACAGAGTTTTTACTTGGATTCCCATTCCT
>NW_006771242.1:1073041-1074741 GCF_000442215.2 Lipotes vexillifer
TATATATATATATATATATATATATATATTTATACACTTTCTTTTTTTCTTTTTTGTGGTACGCGGGCCTCTCACTGCTGCGGCCTCTCCCGTTGCGGAGCGAAGGCTCTGGACGCGCAGGCTCAGCGGCCATGGCTCACGGGCCTAGCCGCTCCGAGGCATGTGGGATCCTCCCGGACCGGGGCACGAACCTGTGTCCCCTGCATCGGCAGGCAGACCCTCAACCACTGCGCCACCAGGGAAGCCCTCATGTATATTTTTTAAAAGCATACTCAAAGTACATATTTTACATCACATAGACAGGCTTATTAAATGTATTTAGAAACATAAATCTTGCAGATAAAATTATAAACAATGGCAGAATTATTTGATAGTCACCTAGAACAGCACTGTCCAACAGTACTTCCTGCACTGACGGAAATGTCATCTATAGTGTCTGATATGATAGTCACTGGCCACATGCAACTACTGAGCATTTGAAATGTAGCTGGTGTGACTAAGGAACTGAAATGTTCATTTTATTTCATTATAATTAGTTAAAATTTAGATTTAAATAGCAATCTGTGGCTAATGGCTATCACACTAGACAGTACAGATCTAGAACACTTGATCTCTACAGAAGTAATGTATGCAAAGAAAGCTGTTATTAATTGGAATGTATTTTAAGAATGAATGATGTGACACACTATTAGGTATAAAATAAGCTACAAGGATATACTGTACAACACAGAGAACACAGCAAATATTTTATAATAACTGTAAAAAGAAGATAACCTTTAAAAATTGTGAATCGGGGCTTCCCTGGTGGCACAATGGTTGAGAGTCCGCCTGCTGATGCAGGGGACACGGGTCCCGTGCCCCGGGAACATCCCACATGCCGTGGAGCGGCTGGGCCCGTGAGCCATGGCCACTGAGCCTGTGCGTCCGGAGCCTGTGCTCTGCAATGGGAGAGGCCACAACAGTGAGAGGCCCGCGTACCGCAAAAAAAAAAAAAAAAAATGTTAATCATTATATTGTACCCTTGTAACTTATATAATATTGTATACCAAGTATACATCAACAAAAAAAAATTTAAACACACACACACGCAAAGAATGAATGGTACGGAGACTAAAATTTCACAAAACTAAATTTGTCTGTAAAAGAAGGCACTATGGTAATTCAAAGGGGACAAATACATTTTTCCCATCTTTCAGGCCAAAATTTTATAGTAAGAAACAGGGTAGGTTATGGTTGACTAGAAAGCAGAAATGGTTATCAACATACCTATACACTAAATATTCCACTTGTGAAATTCAAATTAAAAAATTTAAGTGAAAGGGCGCTGCAAAAAACTACAAAGCACTACACATATATATTATTATTGCTGCTACCACTATTGTTGCTGTTGTTGATGCTAATGGTTCTTGCCTTCAAGGAACTTACAAACTGTATCTGTCAAGACCTTCCTTGCTGGCTGCCCATAGATTTTGGTGGATGTATGGACAGTGATATCACTTCATTTGTGTCAGTGAAAACATGAGAACTGATGTGGACAAATATGGCCATCATTGGGTGTTAACATTATTTTTCTTAACGGTAAACTGGGTGGATTGTGGACAGCTGGTGTATAGCTGGAGAGGACAATGTAAGAATCTAGTGAGACTGGCTCACAATTCCAAGGTTTGAGCCTCGATTATACCTAGTCATGCCATTCCTGC
>NW_006771242.1:1074751-1084964 GCF_000442215.2 Lipotes vexillifer
TGCTTGAAGGCAACTACTTTTCATGTTTCCCGGAGAATTTATAGAGAATTATAGTAAATTCCTTCACTTTTTTACATGTATGCTTGGCTTCCAGGACCTTCTAGATTTAAATTTAGATATTTCTGACATTTTCAAATAAATAAATTTTACCTCCACTAGGACAGACTAAGCTTTCCCATTGAAACAATGTTGTAAGTAGGGAACTGATCTTACGAACAAGGAGCTGGCATCAGTAAGTCATAGGAAAAACAGAAGTGAAATCTTCTATAACCACTTAAACAGAGTAAAACTATATTACTGGCAGTACATGGGGACAACTATAAGGGATTCACACACTCTTTCCAGACCACGACTACATATAAGGCAAAAAGAGGCTACCCTCTAAGGGTAAAACCTACTTGCACAATGGATATGGTGGTCCTCTGTTGAAATCAACCAAGAGACTGTCTATGCGCATGCCTAGCCCCAGAATTTGAATGCCTGTACATGTTTCTAAAGGTGATCTGAGTGTAATCTTGGGAAGCAGGCCTAGATTGTGGCTTGTCATTTAGTAAAATGTATTACAGTTTGGTTTGAAAAAAGTCATATGAACAAAGGAAAATGGTCACCATAGAAATAAGCCCAAAGAACCAGACACTGGCAAGTTTTACTGCTCAGCATTATTCAGGGGAAACCCAAATAGTCCCTGTGGCAGGTGTATCCTAATCATGGATTATCTAACCAAGTCCCTTTGATTTGATTCCATTCTCACCAAGCAACCTTGTGATTGTAATGTGGCTTCCCATGCACCTTGTCTATAAAGAGAAAATGCAGTAATCTCTCAGTTCGACCTCCCCAGTCTAATTAACAGCAGTAGTTCTCATTTCAAATGAACAAACTGGCATTAGGGCAGGAACATGTGAGTCTGACCATCCACAGTGTGCCAAAAGGGTCAGATTTCTAAGCTTCTAAGAATATAAGCTCCTTGTTCACCACCAAACCTCCCGTGCCTAGAACAGTGTGTGGCTCATCATAGCCGCTCAACAAACATCAGGCTGAAGTCCAGAGATCTAAGATGACTTCTCACAGTGTCTTTCAATTCCAACTGTAATATACACTAAAAGGGCATAAATGGTCAATATAAAATGACCAGAAAATAAAGTCCATTACAGATAAAATATTTAAGTGTCATAGCATTAATATGACCGAAAACTAATTTATTTGATATAGTAAACATTAAGCAATTAGAAATACTTTGTTTTCATGCCTGAAATATAGTGTTTTCTTCCATCTTGAAAAACTTCCCCATGACAGGCAAAAGCATTCAAAAACATTCAGGAGCTTGACATACTCAGTACTCAAGAATGCTCACTTTTTAAAGTAATACGGTTTTTCCTACTGATACCATTTTGAAAAGTTAAGAGTTAACCCAACATTTCTCCTTTCACCTTTCCCTAACTCCATAATTTATTCTAAATATCCAGTTGAGCTATTCCATATCAAATCCAATAAAGGCAACAATGAGTAGAAAGTAATGCTAAGTTACCCAGTTCCATACTTTGATTACAGCCCTTGAAGCATGTTTCAATTTGCTATAATGTCACAAAACCAAAAACCCAGACTTTTAGCATTGGACAAACCCTCTCACAGGAAACAACTATAGCCCCTGAACAACATAAAAAACAACCACCTCAAGGTACTGGAGAGCAACCAAAAACAGGTCCAAAATGTAGGGAAGCCTACAACTGGAGAAAGGAAAAGACTCCCAGTCAAGTTACCCATTTTTCCAATTTTTTGCCTGAGGGCAGGCACTAATAGGTGCTGTGCGGAGCCATAGTCTTAATTCTACTGGCTTGAAGAGCCAGAAGACAGAGTTGAAGTTGACTAATGTAGCTGGAAAAAAGAAAAGGCACAAATTACCAATATCATTAATGAGACAGATGACACCACTACCAATTCTACAGCTATTAAAGGGACGAAGAGAGAATATTATAAGCAACTTCATGCCAATAAACTGGACAAATTCCTTGAAAGGCACAAACTACCAGGCTTACTCAAGAAGTCAGTAACCCCAACAGCCCTCTATGTATTAAAGAGACTGAATTTTTAGTTAAAAATGTTTACACAAACAAAAGTCCAGGCCCAGATGGTTTCACAGCGGTGAATTACTCCAAACATTTAAGGAAGAAATAACACCAATTCTACATAAACTCTCCCAGAAAGCTGAAGAGGAAGAAATACTGCCCAACATATTCTATGAGGCTAGTATTACCCTGGTCTGATTGAGACTGACAAAGATATCTCAAGAAACCTTCAGGACAACATCCTTTGTGAACATAAATGTAAAAATGGTAAACGTTTTAGCAAATCAAATCCTTTTAAAAGTACATAGAAGGAGGGCTTCCCTGGAGGCGCAGTGGTTAAGAACCTGCCTGCCAATGCAGGTGACATGGGTTCGAGCCCTGATCCGGGAAGATCCCACATGCCGCAGAGCAACTAAACCTGGGCGCCACAATTACTGAGCCTGTGATCTAGAGCCCACGAGCCACAACTACTGAGCCCGTGTGGCACAACTACGGAAGCCCCTGCGCCTAGAGCCCGTGCTCTGCAATGAGAAGCCTATGCACTGCAATGAAGAGTAGCCCCCACTCGCCGCAACTAGAGAAAGCCCGCGCACAGCAACGAAGAACCAACACAGCCTAACTAACTAATTAATTAAAGAAAAATCTGACCACTATAATTCAGGGCAAATCCTAATAACAAATCACATCAAATAAACTTACTTACCAGCCCTAGAACATGTTTAGTTTTTTGTTCTTTAAATCACCCTAGCTTCCATTTCCAAAACATACACAACCATTAAAATAATGCTTTCCTCATTGCCTGGTATTACTAACTTTCAGTCACATCAGGTATATGGACAACTATTTACAAGACTATATAAAATTACTGTTAATTGTGTATACTTTCAACCTGAACTATTAAGCCAGTCCTGTTTCACTTCCTTTGAACATCAGTAGCCAATTGACTGCCTGACTACACTTTCATTTCCTTTGGCCCATAGAGGCAATTAATGGTAACAAGAAGCTTAAGTAAATGTCTTGTAGAGAAGGGAGCTCAATAGTCTCTCCACATTTAAAGATTCCATGAGGATTAGTCAAGGGAAACAGTCCTCTTCCCGAGATTCCAAAAGGCAAATAAATATCCATTTCTTATGCTATTGCAGCTGGCAGTGAACTACACACTGCGCCTGTATCATCAGGTTGCTTACACAATACTTCACAAAACTTCAAATAGATGCTTTTACAACCGACAGTAGGTCTCATGCAGTAAAACTGTAAATGAGCATTTTAATGAAGAACAACTGAGAGGCAATTTCACTTTCAAGAAAATTTAAGGCTGTACATGCCTGGGATAAACTCTTCTATTAATAATGAACAACCTCAAAGACTATATCTGCAGTTTCCAGGGTCAACTGGTTGACACTGAAAAAGATTTTAAGCCTACACCAAAAACCAAAATGGTATAGTCATAAAATACTTAAATAAATTTAAATCAGTATCAATACTACAGAATTTTAAGAGATATATACATTTCAGGGACTTCCCTAGTCGTTCAGTGGTAAAGAATCTGCCTTCCAATGCAGGGGACGTGTGTTCCATCCCTGGTCGGGGAACTAAGATTCCACATGCAGCGGGGCAGCTAAGCCCGAGCGCCACAACTACTAAGCTCGCACACCTCAAAGAGACAGCCCGCATGCAGCAAACGACAGAGCCCATGCACCCTGGAGCCTGCACGCCACGAGAGAGAAACCCACGCACCACAAAGAAACATACCGCATGCCTCAATGAAGATCCCGCATGCCGCAACTAAGACCCAACACAGCCAAAAATAATAAATGAATGAATAAATAAAATATATATACTTCAGTCTTCAAATCCACAAATATTTCACAGACCTCTGTCCATTGTTACATTCAGTTACACATATATGTCTACCAGAATTTGTGTTTGATTTTAATTTAGCAAAAATGCATTATTCAAGAAACATATAAAATTAAAGATTAATCAGAAGAGTCAAGAGGTGGAAGAAACCCAAATGTCTACCAACAGATGAATGCATAAAGAAAATGTGCTATATACATACAATGGAATATTATTTGGCCTTAAAAAAGAAGGAAATGCTGTCACATGCTCTAACACGAATGAACCTTGAGGACATTATGCCACAAGTGAAATAAGCCAGTCATAAAAACACAAATACTGCATGATTCTACTTATATGAGGTATCCAAAGTAGTCAAATTCACAGAGACAGAAAGTAGAAGGGTGATTAACGGGCTTTGGGGAGGGGGATAAGGGGAGTTGTTGTTTGCTGAGTATAGAGTTTCAGACCTGCAAAATGAAAAAGATCTGGAGAGCTGTCTCACGACAATGTGAGTATGCTTAACACTACTGAACTGGAGACTTAAAATGGTTATAGGATGGTAAATTTTATGGTGTATGTTTGTTACCATAATTTTTAAAAAGATAACACAAATCAGCTTTGAGAAATAAAAAAATTAAAGATTAAAAAGTTTATTCCTTTAAAAATATATTTACCTAATATTTCTTTTCCATTCCTTTAATAAGAACACATGACACAAATGGCATGCTGAGTATTAAGGCTCTTTCCAAAACAATACAATCTCAGCATGCAAGTTAATTTTAGCCCCGCATATCAAAGTTAGTTGCTCAAAATGCTTTTTGGTGGAACCAAAACTTAACAAGACATTTCCCCTGTGAGCAGAGTATTTCCTAAAAATATACATACAACGAGGAGGCTTAGAAAGTTATTTTGGCCAAACCTTTTTGTATTGTATTTCATACTCCAAACTAGAAGCCCAACTTAGCCAAAGCTAAAAGTTAAAAAAAAAAGGAAGAAAGAAAGCAGATGTAAACTGTACTGTGCTGGTTTTAAAATATATCTTGAGAAAGCTTCGGATTCAGTAAAACAGTTAAAAAAAGATACATTTTGGGCTTCCCTGGTGGCGCAGCGGTTGAGAGTCTGCCTGCCGATGCAGGGGACATGGGTTCGTGCCCCGGTCCAGGAAGATCCCACGTGCCGCGGAGCGGCTGGGCCCGTGAGCCATGGCCACTGAGCTTGTGAGTCCGGAGCCTGTGCTCCGCAACGGGAGAGGCCAAAACAGTGAGAGGCCCGCATACCGCAAAAAAAAAAAAAAAAAAGATACATCTTGAGCACTGAATCCTAAGAATACTGTCCATCAGTGACTGAAATAAGGAGCTGTGAAGTATCAATTCCCAAAGACTTGCTTGTGTTTGAAGGAAAAGCAACCTTGGTTAATAAAGGAATGAATGAGGAAATACAGTTTTCGGCTTGTCTTGGGCCTAGATCACTTTTATTCACAATTTCAAAATTATATTTTCCTGGTTAAGCTTTGTTGTCATTTGTTTGAATTTAAATAGTTTCCAGGCACCCAATTTCCCTTTCTCACATTACTGGCTGCCACAATCCTCAACTGCAAATTTATTAAATGTCATAAGCACTTGAGAAAATAAGAAATAATCATCTAAAAACACACTGAGGATAAACCAAAGCAGTTTCTCCATCAGAAAATGAGGCCCCGCACTCTGTGACAATCGCTCTGGGGAAGTTGTTTTGACAGTCATCAACAGCAAATAGAAATCTGTCCTCAACCTATATTATAGAAAATATTTAAGTACAGTTTTGTAAGCTCCTGACTATCCACAGATCTATAACAAGGTTGAGAAAGGCACAAACTACTGTCTTTTCACATGCTTTGCTATAGTTTACAGCTTCTCCTGAATAGTTTTACAGCTCTTACTCAATTTAGGAAAAGAAAAGGGGAAAAAAAGGCTATACAAATCAGATCCACCCAACTAGGCTGGGGAAAAGATAGAGGAGGGAAGAGAAAAGTGCCTTTAAAAAGACTACATGCAATAATTATGTTTTCCTACTTTACCCCCTTCCTTCACCGTGCATTACACTGTCAGCATGAGTCTTCCAGATGACTTTTAAGTGGCAATAAGAGAGTAAGCATTCTGTTAACTGGGTAAAAGGTAGACAAAATAAATACAGTCAACTCAGACTTTCTGAAGACTATGGAACATCTGAAGTTACTTAACACAAATGATAAGACCTCCCTGGACTATGGATTCAACAACTGCACTGTTTCACTGCGAGTCATTTTCTTATATATTCAGAATTTTCTAAATGCTACAGGGGTGTTCTACAGCAGCTGTCAGAACCCAGCTCCAATCCAGAGATCCAATCAGCTCTGGCTTAGGAAGGGAAGACCCCTGGGTTTCACATCAGTCCGGATCCTGGCTCACTGGGACCCTACGGACTTCCATTTTCTCATTTGTAAAACGAGGGGAATGGATTAAGGTTCCTTTCAGTCTAAATAAGATGAGTCCAGTAATGTAATGTTTAGTAATCTTTGAAAACAATCTTCCATATCTATTATTCCAGTTTTTATCTTGCAGAGTTCTACACTGTGCACATAACACAAGAACAAGCGTAAACAGATCTATTCCTCTCTACGGCTTCTACATTCCAAGGACCTTTGGATACTACATACAATCCTCCTAGTGAAGGCTACAAAGCTGTTGGTTTTATAAATTCTAAAGATTAAAAGGAGAAGCAAAGCCTTCTTAAGGCACCAGGCTTAACACTCCAGCTCAAAATACATACAACGAGACCCAAGGCCTTGAAAGCATCAGAACCATCCCCATAAAGTTCACTCCCTGTGTGTACATCACTGTTTCAAATCACTCTAATAATGCATTTGCGTGCTCTAGATTCTGGCTGGTAAAATGATACTACTCAAAAGGGGTAAAATTTATATGGCTACGTAAGAGTATGCACTGTAAAATTCCTCAGCTGCTTTTTCTAAAACATATTAACCCACCTGGCACACAGAACAGCAACCCTTTGGGCCATGCATCGCACAGCACAGAACTCAGTTTGGGCCCTGTAATGCCAGCTACAGACATACATCGGTAACATCAGCAAAATACAACAATGCCGTGAGTTCTTCATGTTAAGTTATTGAATGCAAGACAGCAAAAAGAAGGACAAGCCAAAATATTAAAAACCATGGACTGGACAATTTTTTTCAAGACCTTAACTCCCAATTTTTCCCAGGGCGTTCCCTAATAACAGGTTTCACAAACAGAAAAAAGAAAAGAAAAAGAATGGCACTTCAGTGAAAATTTGAGCAGCTAAAGTTGTGTGTATCACCTAATACATTAAATAACAGACATGGTGTGATTACATGTTTAAAATCCCACTAGTTATCTAACAAATGAACAGTTAAACCTCTCGCTTTCAAAATAATACCAAGTTGCATGAAAGAATCTCAAAGCACTTTATATACTACATGTCACTAACTCCCATAAATCCTTGACAAGTGTGGCAAAAACCCAATGCTCCAAATATTATAAACGGGGAGAGTAGCACAAAACAATGACAAGACTTGTCAGAAAGCATCCAGCGAAGAACCCTAAGAAAGCAAGCAATTGCTTGGTCTCCCAAGACAGCTTTCTAACTTTATTTGGAAGTTACCTTTAAATAACCTAAGGGCAAGGGATCAGAGTTCACACGACAGAAAAATCATGCCAGCCCAAGGTATGTAAGCCCAAACAGAATGGACAACAGTGTGGGTTCAGTGACCTCTCCCCGGGGATTAGAACATTAATGCTACACTTAGCGGAGACACCAGGCAAGCACAGAAACCCAGGACCCAGAACTCCTGAGCAAGAGGTGAATCCCCCCCTCCACCCCTTATAAAGCTACACACAAGAGCGCACCCACCATGAACAAACCCATCTGCTTGGTTTCTAAAACAATTCTGAAACACACTTTACAGGCAGCAATTTCCTTTCGATTTTCTTGTATGTGTATTTTAAAAGTGCCCTCGTTTCAAATACTCGTCCCCTAGGCACCGCTGCTGAGGAGGGGGCAGCCTGGAACACCAAGCTAGGCTGTAAGACCACCGCATCAAGCTGAGGAACAGGCCGCTGCCAGGATGACGTGCAACAGGTGAAAGAAACTGAAGCAGGGAGGGCAGGGTGGGCAGGGATTAGCAGCATCAACCCTTCCAAAGATGCACTCATGGGGCCTTACTGCATCTTCTATGATAATCCTACTTATTTCGCTCAGAATCACAGAAGTGGCCCAGAGCTGGAAAGGACTTTAGAGGTCATCTAGTCCAACCTCTGATCCAAAGAAGGCTTCTCTTTTCTATTATGTACTTGTAATAGTCTGGAAGCTTCTGTTTGAATTCTTCCACTAACTGAAAGTGCAACTCCACTGCTTAGTAGAGCTAAGTGATAGAAAGTCCCTTATTGCTAATTTCTGTCAATTAACACATCTCTACTTTCTGGAGGCACACAGTATCAATCTTTCTTTTTTTTAAAATAAATTTATTTTTATTTTATTTTATTATTTTTATTTTTGGCTGCGTTGGGTCTTTGTTGCTGTGCGTGGGCTTTCTCTACTTGCAGCGAGAGGGGGCTACTCTTCGTTGTAGTGCGCGGGCTTCTCACTGCGGTGGCTTCTCTTGTTGCGGAGCATAGGCTCTAGGCACGTGGGATTCAGTAGTTGTGGCACATGGGCTCAGTAGTTGTGGCACGCAAGCTCTAGAGCGCAGGCTCAGTAGTTGTGGCGCACAGGCTTAGTTGCTCCACGGCATGTGGGATCTTCCCGGGCCAGGGATCGAACCTGTGTCCCCTGAATCGGCAGGCGGACTCTTAAGCACTGCGCCACCAGAGAAGCCCACACAGTATCAAACTTAACCTTTCTTTATGTGACAGTCTAATATTATAAAACATAAAAGCAAGACTTGTCCACTACATTTGTAGTATGGGCCCGTTCTACCTAATGACGTTGATTCCGTTAGTCATTCATTTAAGAAGTATGTGTTACCTACCATTCAAGAGAGAGAAAGGTTAATAACGACAACAATAGCAGCTAACCTTTAATGATCACTTACTAAGGGCCAGGAACTATTCTCAGTGCTTTACACTTAATTCATTTAATCTTCCAAACATAGGAGCTAAGTATTCTGTTGACTTCCATTTCACAGATGAGGGAACTGAGGCAAAGAAAGATGAAGTAACTTTGCCCAAGGCCACGAAGCTGATTCTAGAAGGACTGCTCTCTGTACACTGGCTCCTATGCTTAAAAAACCCAGTTTCGTAGTAAAGAGCTAATAGCCATCCCTCTCGGCTTTATGACATACATGTAAATCTGCTAAGCACATGGTCTGTTTTCATCAAAATCTCAACAAATAATGTTGGTCTGAACAGGGTCACTGATCCTCACCACAAAACAGAGGGGTCCCTACCAGCTGACAATAACTCACTAATAAAACCCTTCTAGGGTACAGTTGTTCAGCAAGCTAGAGATCCCCCCAATTCTATGTGCATTCAGTTCACATCAGTCTAATTGGACCATGATATTACAAGAAATTTTGTCAGAGCCTTCAAGAAAAAGCAGATTATGTGATCTTGTTTACTAAAAACTTATTAAAGGTGAAACAACAACATTGGCCTATCCTATTTCTTTGCTGTGTTTATAAATAATAGCTAATTGTGGTGATGCTGTAAGGGGAGTTCTCTCATACTTTCCAGGGGGGAGCATAAAAGAACACATCCTCTAATGGTAAGCAATTTGGAAATAGGTATTAAGAGTTCACATCCTTTAACTCAGAAATCACACTTTGCACAATTTACCCTAAAGAAATAATCAGAGTACAATGAGACCATGATTCATATAGATGTTTATTACAGCACTATTTACCACTGTAAAACCCCAGAAACAACACAAATGTGCTAAAATAGGAACACGGATAAATAAATTATGCGACATCTACTTGCTGAAATTGTAAAAATAAAAATTCAGTTTCTATAAATATCTGATTACAAGAAAATGCTTATGATAGGTTCAATATAAATAGCCAGATACTCTACAAAAATGAACTATAGTCTAAATTATGTTTTTTAAAAACAGCATTCTTGGGCTTCCCAGGTGGCGCAGTGGTTGAGAGTCCGCATGCCGATGCAGGGGACACGGGTTCGTGCCCCGGTCCGGGAAGATCCCACATGCCGCGGAGCGGCTGGGCCCATGAGCCATGGCTGCTGAGCCTGCGCGCCCAGAGCCTGTGCTCCGCAATGGGAGAGGCCACAACAGTGAGAGGCCCACGTAGCGCA
>NW_006771242.1:1085056-1096664 GCF_000442215.2 Lipotes vexillifer
AAAGATATGCATAAAAATAGATTGTGAGCTTATGAATAAATTTTATTTTCCTCTATTCTTCTATATTTTCTAAGTATGCTATAATGCACATGTATTAATTTTATAATCAGAAAAAAACACAATAAAAACTATTAGAATACAAAACTGTTGGAACTTCCCTGGCGGTCCAGCGGTTAAGACCCAGAGCTTCCACTGCAGAGGGGCACAGGTTCAACCCCTGGTCGGGGAAACTAAGATCCCGCATGCCTCACAGAGCAGCCAGGGAACAAAACAAAACAAAACAAAAAAACAAAACAACTGTTGATATTCAACTGCTTCGACTTTCAAAATTAGCACTTTCAAGTGGTTCAACCTAATATCAGCCTAAATAGCCTAAAAGGAAAAACAAAATTAACAACACTATTGGATCTTGGTGAACCAATACTGATCCTTGGTGACTGCTGTAATATACTGAAGAACAGCTGCTTAGCATTTTTTTCTAGAATTGTGCTCTTAAAAAGCTAAAATTTTCTAGAGTTCACCCTTCAGGAAACAGAATCAACACTTGCTGTCTTTGGTCTTCTAGAATGAAAACCTCAAGAAAATCCTGACAAAGTTATATGTAATTTGCATCTCAAATTACAAGAGTTACGACTCGAAGACGCTGCTATTTCTACCCTGAAAGAAGCACTGAAAGGTTCTCCACCTTATACTGTATGAGGTGCTAAAGAATCCCACCTTCAGGCCCAGGGCAATGTCCAAGTACTGCTTATACCACATTTACTACAGCATGGAGAACATGCGAAACATTCTGACTGAGCTTTGATTCTTGACTTCCTCCCTACAATCCCCATCTTATTGTACCAAAACAACCTGAAAGATCAGTTTGTTCCAGGAAGGGGAGGTGGTCTCCAAGCTGGGCGGATGCCAGAACACCTATTATCCAGGATTCCTCAGAGATTACCAATAGCCATTTCATAACGAATTATTCTTCATCAAGTGTATATCAAGGGTGAGGCACGGTGCTAGGAATTACAAGTACCTTCAGCAATCTGAGCTGAGATGCACTGCATCTGGCTGGGAGATGGAATTTATAAACGAACACTTAAATTCTGAAATATTTTTTTGCTTATCTTGGGCTTTAATTTATACTAATGATTTATCCATAATCTTTGTTATTCTTGTTGAAGGTGAGGAGGCAGCTTTTTATCCAACAAAACTAATCCCCTTCTAGCTCCATTCCAAAAGGTTAATATGAATGAATCACAGGAAGATTTCAAATTCTGCTGCCCTGTGGCAAAAAAAATCTTTGTTGAGTGCCAGTTATGTGCTGAGCTGGAATTAGAAAGCCCTCTGCCCTTTCTGGTCAGAGACAGGGATGAGGAGAGGTGTAGCTGAGGAGAATTCAAAATTAAGAAAACAAAGTTTAATGGCTGTAGAAATGGAAGACCCTTCACTCACCAAACACAAAACCTTCATTAACCTCATGAATCTAGACCTCTAGATAGAAAACAAGGTCCCCAAGGATGGGACAACATCATATGGTTGCTCTTGGGCTTCACTCTTACAAAAACAGCATCCCATACCTCTCTGGGCAAATCTTGGCAATCACCAAAGAATCAACGGAACTGAGAGTAGGAATTATTCTATGGACATGGGTATCATCCTCTAACCTCAGGCAATAAGCATCTTTCCTCCTTTCCTTAAATGTACCTTATTCATATGGTATAGAATTCAATTACAGGTCAATGTCTTTCCTTTCCCTCTACCCTCTCAACTCAGACTACGATCAGGGACCCCTGTATCCCTGTATCCCCAGGACTCAATACTGTGCCTGGCACACAGAAGGCCAGATAACTGAACTGAATTTGACCCATTTACAATTTTAAGGAAGAGCTCTCTATTGAAGTATAGTAATGAAAAACCTATTATAGCCTTTTCAGCAATTGGACCACCGAGTATTTTACTTACCAAGCATAAGAAGATAAATACTGTTGGTGTCTGTGTTTCCTGTATTTCAGAAGAGTGGCATGGATGTAAGAAGCCATATTCATTTTAGCCACTTAAAAGTAAAGAGACCTTGGCAATTTCCTTAATCCCTTCGAGATTTCTTCTTCATTTGTAAAAAGGGATAAGATCCCCTACCCACAGGACTGCGGGAGATTAAATGAAATATAGTAAAAGTACCGTATGTGGATAGTAGGCATCCAGCCAGAGACATTTCCTAGCTTCCACTTCTTCCAACCAGGCTGTCCTTATCAATCACCTGATTGCTGTTTCATGTTTCCAGCTATTCCGCAGGTCAGTCACACCAATGCACTTCAGTCTGAATCTAATGAGGAGCTCTTTATCCCCTTCACAGCCCATTCCTTCCCCACTTCATCAAAGCCTTCCATAAACCACCAATGCCAGGAGCTGGCCGCTTTGACTTCTTAGGTTTGATAGGTCTCTCCTTCTGCCTTCCCACACTTAGCTCTTACAGCGACCGCTTTGAAAAAGAAAACTGAGGCTACATGGAAGATGGCCAAGCTCCCGACTCCAGGAAGCAGATGCCTTAGGATCTAAGCTATAGCAGGGCTCAGGGAGTAAGAAAATGTGTTGCCTTGGAAGGAAGCTTTATACTTTCCATCACATGAGCATTGAGCACCCCAGCTTCATTTTCAGGAAGACAACTACAGGCAGCAGAATGAAAACCCAGAAGCATATTACCAAACCTGCAAATGGAAAGGCAACATGAGACTGGAGAGCACCAACAGCCAACTTCCATTACCCAGCCACTGAAGCCCTGGGCCAGCGCACACTTCATTTAAATCCCCCAAAGTAATTAGCTCCAAGGAAAGATGTCACCTGATATGATTGAGAGAAGAGGAACAGAAAAAGCTAAGGGTAATATAAAATTAACTGAATACTGGAAACTCTCAAGGTGTAGAACATGAAGAAAAACTGAGAGTGACTAAAACAGGAGGAAGTGTGCTGTATTAGTAACAGCGTGATGTGGTGGCTTCAGCAAACAAAAGGGACACACAAGAGGCCAAGGATAGGATGCAGAGATAGATGGTCTGTCCTAATTCTCCCCTTCCTTGCAAGAAACAAATTACAACACAGGTTCACTTCATTACATTGCACGTAAAAGAATAAAGCACTGTTTCCGGGCAACAAACACTTTAGGAGCTTAATATTCACTGTGCAGAATCCTAAAAAGTCAGTGAATGCCTTGGAATTTCACCACACAAACTTGCGTCACCACACTCTTTTGTGTCAGACTGTTTCATTATCTTCAAGGCTTAGCATAATTGGAGCCTCAGTCTAAAAATAGGCTATTTTTTCCCTTTGCAATCCGACTGGTAAATAAAAGTTAGGGGAGTTTTTATCCCCTTCATTTGTTTTAAACAACCACTAGCTTCTGCTCACCAAGCAAAGATTACTGAATACATTTTCTGGATCTGTTTGTTTATTCTGCTTATGGCAAACACACTTCGACCTTCACCACTGTAACAGGCAGTGAGTGCCACAGACAAGCTATGCAGACATACTCCAGAGCCACCCCGGTTTCAGCTGTGGGGGACTGCAGCACCGCCATGTATGCCGCAAAACACACAGGGCAGAAGGGAGTACTCCTCCCCACCCGAGTCTACCCTTGCTTCATCACCCAATCCGCTTCCTTGACAATTCCATTCTTAGGGCCTCATTAATTATGACCAATCAAATTCCTTTATCGCTGGTGTGAAAAGACTGAGGAGGTAAAAAGGGAATCAACGCTCTTGGAAAATCTATAAAGTGGCAGCAAATACTAACCAAACCAGCATGATACATGAAAACTGGCACACATCCCCTCAAACAAAAATGGCTCCCAGCACAGTGAAGATAGAACCCTATTTTCTCCCACCTCGTGATACCTGTTGCATAGACATGCTCTCAAAAAACACAGGCAATGTATGCTGGAGGCAGTTAGAACAATTGGATAGCCTGGACTTAAATCATGGCTCTGTGATTCACCAGCCCTGTGGTCTTAGGCAAGTTACTGACAATCCCCATCCTTCAGTTCTCCCCGCTTATAAAATGGAGATCATGGCCTAAAACCCCTTGCTAACCTGCCTCGTCCACGCAGCTGTCATTTACAGGACCGGACTAAAGCCTGAATCCAGAGGCTGCATGAGCAGCAAGGGAGGTTAGGAAAGAACCAGCTCAGGAACATTTCGATTTTCCCAGTTCAGTACATTTCTAAACACCTAATAAGTGAAAACATTTTCTCCTCCATGCCACCCCCCACACACAGAAACTAGAAAACAAATTGAAAAATACTATTTTTCATAAACCTCACAACATGACTCCTACACTTCACATAACCGGAAAAAACATTTTTTTAAATTCAGCTTATATGTTGTAGTAGGGCTTTGCTGTTAGCATAAACTGCTTAGAACAATGTCTAGCAAGCATTAAATGCTTAATATAGCTTAGCTATTATTATTATCCCTAATTGAAAGGTGTGTCTAATTTTTACTGGTTAAATACAGAGGGAAAAGTTAGACCAGATCCCAATCTTGGAAGGTCATAGAAACTGTTACCCAACCTAAGTCAAGGGCCAGTCATGTGTGCCACAATGAACTGAGTGGGGAGGGGACGACCAACATACTCTAAAGTGAAAAAGAAAAAATTAGAAGGCGTTAGCATAGCACTGAACTACAGCTTTATTATTTCTCCCTCTAAGAAATGGCTCCAAGCATAATCTTCGGTGATTCAATTTATCAGCAAAAGGTTTGCACAGGCTCCTAGAGGACAAAACAAGATGCCCTGTACTGAAAATGAGGCCCAAGGTGTGATTATAGCATCAATCTCCATTTTAAGAATAGCAGACGGGTGCAGAGCCAAGATGGTGGCGGCGGCACCCGTGGGATGTGGGGATAGCGCCCCCGGTGCCACTGAGCCTGTGCCCCGTGCCCAGAGCCCCATGCCAAGCCGAGTGCACACCAAGCCGCAGCCACCCATCGCGGGGCCACAGCTGGGGGACCAGTAGGGTCTTGGTGCTCCGGCCGCGAGTCAGCCCTGTGCCTCCGAGGTAGGCAAGCTGAGTTCAGGACACTGGTCCACCAGAGACCTCCCAGCTCCACGTAATATCAAAGGGTGAAAATCTCCCAGAGATCTCCATCTCAACACCAAGACCGAGCTCCACTCAACGACCAGCAAGCTACAGTGCAGGACATCCTATGCCAAACAACTAGCAAGACAGGAACACAACCCCACCCATTAGCAGAGAGGCTGCCTAAAATCATAATAAGGCCACAGACACCCCAAAACACACCACCACACGTGGACCTGCCCACCAGAAAGACAAGATCCAGCCTCATCCACCAGCACACAGGCACTAGTCCCCTCCAACAGGAAGCCTACACAACCCACTGAACCAACCTTAGCCACTGGGGGCAGACACCAAAAACAACAGGAACTACGAACCTGCAGCCTGCGAAAAGGAGACCCCAAACACAGTACGTTAAGCAAAATGAGAAGACAGAAAAACACACAGCAGATGAAGGAGCAAGGTAGACACCCACCAGACCAAACAAATGAAGCAGAAATAGGCAGTCTACCTGACAAAGAATTCCGAGTAATGACAGTAAAGATGATCCAAAATCTTGGAAACAGAATGGAGAAAATACAAGAAACGTTTAACAAGGACCTAGAAGAACTAAAGAGCAAACAAACAATGATGAACAACACAATAAATGAAATTAAAAATTCTCTAGAAGGAATCAATAGCAGAATAACTGAGGCAGAAGAACGGATAAGTGACCTGGAAGATAAAATAGTCAAAATAACTACCGCAGAGCAAAATGAAGGAAAAAATAATGAGAAGAATTGAGGACAGTTTCAGAGACCTCTGGGAGAACATTAAACACACCAACATTCGAATTATAAGGGTCCGAGAAGAAGAAGAGAAAAAGAAGGGACTGAGGGGCTTTCCTGGTGGCGCAGTGGTTGAGAGTCCGCCTGCCAATGCACGGGACGCGGGTTCATGCCCTGGTCCGGGAGAATCCCACATGCCGCGGAGCAGGTGGGCCGGGGAGTCACGGCCGCTGAGCCTGCACATCCGGAGCCTGTGCTCCGCGACAGGAGAGGCCACAGCAGTGAGAGGTCGGCGTACTGCAAAAAAAAAAACAATAAAAAAAAAAAAGAAAGGGACTGAGAAACTATTTGAAGAGATTATAGTTGAAAACTTCCCTAATATGGGAAAGGAAATAGTCAATCAAGTCCAGGAAGCACAGAGAGTGCCATACAAGATAAATCCAAGGAGGAACACGCCAAGACAAATATTAATCAAACTGTCAAAAATTAAATACAAAGAAAACATACTAAAAGCAACAAGGGAAAAGCAACAAATAACATACAAGAGAATTCCAATAAGGTTAACAGCCGATCTTTCAGGAGAAACTCCGCAAGCCAGAAGGGAGTGGCAAGACATATTTAAAGTGATGAAAGGGAAAAACCTATAACCAAGACTACTCTACACAGCATGGATCTCATTCAGATTCAATGGAGAAATTAACCTTTGCACACAAGCAAAAGCTAAGAGAATTCAGCACCACCAAACCAGCTTTACAACAAATGCTAAAGGAACCTCTCTAGGCAAGAAACACAAGAGAAGGAAAAGACCTACAGTAACAAACCCAAAACAATTAAGAAAATGGTAATAGGAACATACATATCCATAATTACTTGAAATGTAAATGGATTAAATGCTCCCACCAAAAGACACAGACTGGCTTAATGAATACAAAAAAAAGACCCGTATATATGCTGTCTACAAGAGACCCACTTCAGACCTAGGGACACATACAGACTGAAAGTGAGGGGATGGAAAAAGATATTCCATGCAAACGGAAATCAAAAGAAAGCTGGAGTAGCAATTCTCATATCAGACAAAACAGACTTTAAAACAAAGACTATTACAAGAGACCATGAAGGACACTACATAATGATCAAGGGATCAATCCAAGAAGACAGAACAATCATAAATATTTATACACCCAAAATAGGAGCACTTCAATACATAAAGCAAATGCTAACAGCCATAAAAGGGGAAATTAACAGTAACACAATCATAGTGGGGAACTTTAACACCCCACTTTCACCAATGGACAGATCATCCAAAATGAAAATAAATAAGGAAACACAAGCTTTAAATGATACATTAAACAAGATGGACTTAATTGATCTTTATAGGATATTCTATCGGAAAGAAGAGAATACACCTTCTTCTCAAATGCTCATGGAACATTCTCCAGGACAGATCATACACTGGGTCAAAAATCAAGCCTTGGTAAATTTAAGAAAATTGAAACTGAATCAAGTGTCTTTTCGCACCACAATGCTACGAGAGTAGATATCAATTACAGGGAAAAAATATGTAAAAAAATACAAACACATGGAGGCTAAACAATACACTACTTAATAACCAAGAGATCACTGAAGAAATCAAAGAGGAAATCAAAAAATACCTAGAAACAAATGACAATGAAAACACGACGGCCCAAAAACTGTGGGATACGGCAAAAGCAGTTCTAAGAGGGAAGTTTATAGCAATACAACCCTACCTCAAGAAACAAGAAACATCTCAAATAAACAACCTAACCTTACACCTAAAGCAATTAGAGAAAGAACAAAAAAACCCCAAAGTTAGCAGAAGGAAAGAAATCATAAAGATCAGATACGAAATAAATGAAAAAGAAACAAAGGAGACAATAGCAAAGATCAGTAAAACTAAAACCTGGTTCTTTGAGAAGATAAACAAAATTGACAAACCATTAGCCAGACCCGTCAAGAAAAAAAGGGAGAAGACTCAAATCAATAGAATTAGAAATGAAAAAGGAGAAGTAACAACTGACACTGCAGAAATACAAAGGATCATGAGAGATTACTACAAGCAACTCTATGCCAATAAAATGGACAATCTGGAAGAAATGGACAAATTCTTAGAAAAGCACAACCTTCCAAGAATGAACCAGGAAGAAAGAGAAAATATGAACAGACCAATCACAAGCACTGAAATTGAGACTGTGATTAAAAATCTTCCAACAAACAAAAGCCCAGGACCAGATGGCTTCACAGGTGAATTCTATCATTTAGAGAAGAGCTAACACCTGTCCTTCTCAAACTCTTCCAAAATATAGCAGAGGGAAGAACACTCTCCTACGAGGCCACCATCACCCTGATACCAAAACCAGACAAAGATGTCACAAACAAAGAAAACTACAGGCCAGTATCACTGATGAATACAGATGCAAAAATCCTCAACAAACTACTAGCAAACAGAATCCAACAGCACATTAAAAGGATCATACACCATGATCAAGTGGGGTTTATCCCAGGAATGCAAGGATTCTTCAATATACGTAAATCAATCCATGTGATAAAACATACTAACAAACTGAAGGATAAAAACTATATGATAATCTCAATAGATGCAGAAAAAGCTTCTGACAAAATTCAACACCATTTATGATAAAAAACCCTCCAGAAAGTAGGCATAGAGGGAACTGACCTCAACATAATAAAGGCCATATATGACAAACCCACGGCCAACATCATTCTAATGGTGAAAAACTGAAACCATTTCCTACAGGATCAGGAACAAGACAAGGTTGCCCACTCTCACCACTATTATTCAACACAGTTTTAGAAGTTTTAACCACAGCAATCAGAGAAGAAAAAGAAATAAAAGGAATCCAAATTGGAAAAGAAGAAGTAAAGCTGTCACTGTTTGCAAATGACATGATACTACACATTGAGCATCCTAAAGATGCTACCAGAAAACTACTAGAGCTAATCAATGAATTTGGTAAAGTAGCAGGATATAAAGTTAATGCACAGAAATCTCCTGCATTCCTATACACTAATGATGAAAAATCTGAAAGAGAAATTAAGGAAACACTCCCATTTACCACTGCAACAAAAAGAATAAAATACCTAGGAATAAACCTACCTAAGGATTCAGAAAACTATAAGACGCTGATGAAAAAAATTAAAGATGACCCAAACACATGGAGAGATAAACCATGTTCTTGAATTGGAAGAATCAACACTGTGAAAATGATTATACTACCCAAAGCAATCTACAGCTTCAATGCAATCCCTATCAAACTACCAATGGCATTTTTCACAGAACTAGAACAAAAAATTCCATGGTTTGTATGGAAACGCAACAGACCCCGAATAGCCAAAGCAATCTTGAGAAAGAAAAATGGATCTGGAGGAATCAGGTTCCCAGACTTCAGACTATACTACAAAGCTACAGTAATCAAGACAGTATGGTACTGGCACAAAAACAGAAATATAGATCAATGGAACAGGATAGAAAGCCCAGAGATATACCCATGCACATATGGTCACCGTATTTTTGAGAAAGGAGGCAAGAATATATAATGGAGAAAAGACAGCCTCTTCAATAAGTGGTGCTGGGAAAACTGGACAGCTACATGTAAAAGAATGGAATTAGAACACTCCCTAACACCATACACAAAAATAAACTCAAAATGGATTAAAGACCTAAATGTAAGGCCAGACACTATCAAACTCTTAGAGGAAAACATAGGCAGAACACTCTATGACATACATCACAGCAAGATCCTTTTTGACCCACCTCTCAGAGAAATAGAAATAAAAACAAAAATAAACAAATGGGGCCTAGTGAAGCTTAAAAGCCTTTGCACAGCAAAGGAAACCATAAAAAGGACAACCCTCAGAATGGGTGAAAATATTTGCAAATGAAGCAACTGACAAAGGATTAATCTTCAAAAGTTACAAGCAGCTCATGCAGCTCAATGTAAAAAACCCAACCCAATCCAGAAATGGGCAGACAACCTAAACAGACATTTCTCCGAAGAAGAAATACAGACTGCCAACAAACACATGAAAGGATACTCAACGTCACTAATCATTAGAGAAATGCAAATCAAAACTACAATGAGGTATCACCTCACACCAGTCAGAATGGCCATCAACAAAAAACCTACAAACAATTATGCTGGAGAGGGTGTGGAGAAAAGGGAACCCTCTTGCACTGTTGGTGGGAATGTAAATTGATATAGTCATTATGGAGAACAGTATGGAGGTTCCTTAAAAAACTAAAAACTAAAAACTACAAACAGAACTACCATATGACCCAGCAATCCCACTACTGGGCATATACCCTGAGAAAGCCATAATTCAAAAAGACACATGCACCCCAATGTTCATTGCAGCTCTATTTACAATAGCCAGGACATGGAAGCAACCTAAGTGTCCATCAGCAGATGAATGGATAAAGAATACAATGGAATACTCCTCAGCCATAAAAAGAAATGAAATTGAGTTATTTGTAGTGAGGTGGATGAACCTAGAGTCTGTCATACAGAATGAAGTAAGTCAGAAAGAGAAAAACCAATACTGTATGCTAACACATATATATGAAATCTTAAAAAAAATGGTTCTGAAGAACCTTGGGGCAGGACAGGAATAAAGATACAGATGTAGAGAATGGACTTGAGGACACGGGGCGGGGGGAAGGGTAAGCTGGGACGAAGTGAGAGAGTGGCATGGACATTTATACACTACCAAATGTAAAACAGATAGCTAGTGGGAAGCAGCCGCATAGCACAGGGAGATCAGCTTGGTGCTCTGTGACCACCTAGAGGGGTGGGATAGGGAGGGTGGGAGGGAGACACAAGAGGGAAGAGATATATGTATATGTACAGCTGATTCACTTTGTTATAAAGCAGAAACTAACACACCATTGGAAAGCAATTATATTCTAATAAAGGTGTTAAAAAAAAAAGAATAGCAGAGGGGTACAGATAAACCTGTTTGATCCCATAAATTGGTCTTCCTTCTCTATGTGTGAATTTGGTATGTGAGTATCAAATAGCTAAATGTAAAGTCTGTGATGGTAAGGGAACACTTAACAGTTTCGAAAAAGAAAGCAGAGAACACATGCACTGATTTGTGGAGCCTAATAAAAATGAGACTTAAAAAAAAATATCTGAAGGTCAACAGTCCGATTTCCTCTTGCTTCTCTTTATCTATGGCCTCTGTCTCCCATGCATACCAAAAGTCCTATTCCAAAAATAAATATCAACAGGTGGATAGTTCTTTATTTTCTAATTTTCAAATAAAATGATTTTAGAATATAAATACAAAATCCCCTTACCGCTGCAAAATTCTATAATAAAAAATAATGCTACAGATATGGAAGGAGACAACAGCTGATCAACCCAGCTCCTTTAATTAACCAAAATGAGCCCATGTGGCTTCTAATCACTGTTCACCTCCACATTTTGAGATGAAAATAGGTTTAGTTCAAATCAAGTGATTGAAAGCTTTGTTTCTCTTCAGCTCCCTTGCACACCGGATTTACCTCATCACCTGCACTCATTACCCATGGGATTTGACAGTTCATTTCATCCGTCTTCACCTTTCTTCAAAAGTCTAAAACCGGGCTTCCCTGGCGGCGCAGTGGTTGAGAGTCCGCCTGCCGATGCAGGGGACACGGGTTCGTGCCCCGGTCCGGGAAGATCCCACATGCCGTGGAGCGGCTGGGCCCGTGAGCCATGGCCACTGAGCCTGCGCGTCCGGAGCCACAGGGGGAGAGGCCATAGCA
>NW_006771242.1:1097015-1144410 GCF_000442215.2 Lipotes vexillifer
AAAAAAAAAAAAAAAAAAAAACTAGAGATGAAGCATACAAGACAGATGGAAGGACTTTCCTGGTGGCGCAGTGGTTAATAATCTACCCCCCCAATGCAGGGGACACGGGTTCGATCCCTGGTCAGGGAACTAGATCCCACATGCGTGCTGCAACTGAGGAGCCCACAAGCGGCAACTAAGGAGTCTACCGGCTGCAACTAAAGGAGCTGGCGAGCCACAACTAAGGAGCCCGCCTGCCACAGCTAAGACCTGGCACAACCAAAATAAATAAAATTATAAAACAAAAAAAAGAAAAAGCCAAATGGAAAGCAAGCAGCTGAATTAATACAACAAATACCAACCAAGTATTTACTACATGCCAAGGTCCATATGAGGTGCTGTGTGTATAGAGGTGAGTAAAACAAACCCCCTACCCTAAATGGGGCTCATAGTCTAATAAGGAAGATGAATGTGAGCATGCAAACAGATGTTTGTCCAGTTAGTACAAAATGATGAGTAGCAAAATGGGAGCAAAATAGGGTGCTGAGCAAGAAAAGAACACGACAGAGAAACTCGCACACATGTACAAAGAGAAAAGTACACGAATGTCTACTTTCCGTAATAGTGAAATACCGACAACAACCTAAATGCCCATCACTAGGGAAATGGAAAAATAAATTGCAGAATATTCATATGATGGAATACTACAGAGCAGTTCAAATGAATGATTAGATCTATATGTATCAACATGGATATACTTCAAAAATATAAACGTTGAGAGAAAAAAGCAAGTTGCAAACTCAAATATGATACGTCATTTACATAAGTTAAGTGGGTACATTTCAAAGGTAAGAAAAGCATACCAAATGGAAAGCTACATATCAGCTTCACAAAAGCAGCTGCCTGTGGAGAGATAAGGAGGAGACGAGGGAAGGGGAGGCACGCAGAGGATCCTGACTATCTGTAAGCCTTTCATTTAAAGAAAAGCTGAAGCAATTATAAGAAAATCTTAACATGTATTAGTTCTGGGAGATGGCTACACGAATATGTTACTCTATAAAAATTAATGGGAACAAAGAAAGAGATTTTTTTTTAATTTAAAAATGAGAGAAGGAAGTGGGGTGAATGGACCTATTTAGGCAGAGGACCAAGAAGGTGCCGTATAAGCCAAGACCACAGGAGAGAGGAAAACACAAACTTACACCAAGCTGGGGAGAAGCATTCCAGGCAGTGGCGCCCAGAGCATGAGGGCTCTGCAGAGAGACAGAAGTGAACGTGTGTGCGCAACTCAAAGAAAACGTAGCCCCGGGGGGCTGCAGCAAAGCTGGGGTGGGGAGTGCAGGGGATCATTAGCAGGGAAGGTGACCGGAGAGGTGAAGCGACCCATGGAGGACCTGGGAGGCCATGGTGAAACGAGATGGAAGCCACTGGAAAGGACGTGATGCAATCACACGTAAAAAATACAGATCACCTGCTGTGTGGAGAACTGATCAAAGGCAAGAGTGGAAGGGAAACACCAACGGGAGGCTGCTGCGGTGATCCTGGCCAGAGACGGTGCGGTCTGAACTAGGAGAGAGGGTGGAAGTGCCAATGGAGAGAAACGGATGAATCTGGGTATACTGAAGGTAAGGTTGGCAGGACTTAAAACTAACTGCATCTTAGGACTGGGCTAAGAAGTGACAGGAAAGACAACTATTTCTTAAATATTATAAAAATGGCTGGTGTTTGCCACTTAGGGTCCACTACTAGATGTTACTGAAGGACATGAGAATCCTGAATCTACTTAGTAAAAATAAACGAAAAAACTTAAACTCATGAACATCAAACTCTTAAATATAAGGATCAGCTGAGGTCATTAAGTTAAAGAGTGAGGAATGTCAGGTTAAATCACTCAGGGGAAGTGAGTTTTCAGAAAGACTGCAAGAACAGAAACTAGTGATGTGGGTGGACAAAGACACAAAAAGCAGAAGAAACAACAAGTAAAAACACAAAATAGAAAATAATTCGGCAAACAGCTGACAAATTGGTCTTATAAGAGTAGACGTTTAGGCATTCAAGTGAGAGAAAAATGCAGACAGGGTAAGAGTGGGTCTGGAGGGCAGCCACCGCTGCTAAGGTGTTAGATTTTCAGGTCACGTTTACTGAGTGCTTATTATGTATCAAATGCTGAATCGAAGCATTAACACACAACATCTCAGTTCATTCTCCCAACCACCTCACTGGGGAATTACCATGACTAAAAATGAGGAAGCTGAGGCTCAGAGAGGTTATATAACCAGCCAGGCTGTGCGTACCTGGGAACTTGGGGGGCAGGGGGGCGGGGGGCTGGAGGCGGCAGGCAGGGTGGGGAGAGCGGGGAGTGTGAGACCCCCAGGCGTAGGCCTGGATTCCAGGGCTGCCACTTAGTTGAGGCATTTCACAAGCTACTTCTCTGGGTCTCACATCCCTCATCTATGAACTGGGGAGAATTAAAATATCTACCCACAGCAATTCTGGTCGCCGCCACCACTGCACGCATACAGCACCAGCTGAAGTCAATGATCACCTCCGTGTCCCCCCAAATTTTCAAAGCTATCACCTGTGTCTCTTGCTGACAGTCACCCACCACCTCCCTGAGACACTCTTCCCTGGCTCCCACGACACCTTTGTGTTCCTGCTTTTCTCCTTCTGTGGTGGCCTCCTCCAAGCCATTCCACACTGGGGATCCGTAAGACAGCGTCCTTCCTACACCCACTTCTCTTTCTACTCTCTCCTCTCCCAAAGTAATCCCATCCATATCCATGTTTTAATTTACGACAATTCACCAATGATGCCCAAATTTATATCGTATCATGCCACCTCAAAATTAACATGTCCAATATCAGACTGCTCATCCTTCCCTCCCCTGGCCCCAAACCCAGGCATCTTCCAACACACCTCACCTCAGTGAAAGGCTTGCCATCCATCAGCCTGCACAACTCAGAAGGCCAGGAGTTATCCTGAAGTTGTCCTGGATACTTTCCCCATCCTAAGCCCAATATCCAAGCTGCCACCAGGTTCTACTGGTTTTTCTTCTCTCACATCTGCACCTTCTCCCTCTCCCAGCTGCCATCATGCCAGCCAAGCTACCACCATCGCTTGCCTGGAATACCTTAATAAGAGCCTACTAACTAGTTTCCCTCATCCACGCTGACCCTTCCAATCCACTCAGCCAGAGCGACGGTCTCAAAATGCAAACGGGAGCCAATCCCTCCACCTCACGAAGGACCTGCTAATGTCCACCCCCTGCTCAACATGGACGGCACACTCCCTGGAGTGTGACCCTGGAGAGTCACACTCCCATCACTCCCCGCTTCCTCTCTACGTCTAGGCTACAGCAGCCTTCCCTCAGTTCCTTGACCACACAATGCTTCCACCCACCACAGGACCTCTGCACAAGGCATCCGTCACCCTGGAATGCTGATCCCTGTAACCCTTTAGCTTGTTAACTCCAGCATCCAGCACACACTTTTCTGATCTCAGCTCAAGTGTCACATGCTCAGGAAACCTCTGATCTTCAGTCTGGGAGCTTTGATTCTTCAGAGGGCCTTTGTTAGCAGCACTCAGAAACTCCCATTCCTTTTCTTAGCACTTATTTTCTCCTGGGTCAGCATGATTATTCATTGGACAATTTGCTTAATGGCTCTCCCCAACCAGAATGAAAACCCCATGAGGACAAGGTCGTTGAACATTTAAATTTATCACTGTATCCCCAACACACCAGCACCAGGCCCAACACCTGGTAGGGGTTTGGCACCTTCCTCTGCATTGTGACAAGAAACCATGGTGCCCAGGCTTTCCTAGGTTAAGGTCCTTTGTAACTGGGGGACAGGGCAGTAGCCATTGTCAACTAGCACGCTCTGGCACATGAAAACACAGAGGCTCACAGGGACGGACTTGCTCAAAGCCAAACAAAGCAAACACGCAGTGAGCATGGCGCCCGTGTTTCCAGTCCAGGCTTCCTCCAGCACATGTTCAGGCTTTTCCGCGTGGTGTTTGCACCTACCGCAGATCCTTTGTCTTGCTTACTACTAAGGAATCATGAGTCTGGCCTCCTGAGCTCTAGCTCTAGTTTTACTGGAATCATTACCTAAGGCTTTCATCTCAAGCCTACAGGTCACAAGCAATGTCATCTGTCTCCATTTCCCTCCATGGGACAGACTCAGCAAATATTACTGGAAGAATTTCTGGCTATGAGGCAAGAATCAGTAATTGAATTAAATACATTTACCTGCTCTAAGCCAATCTTCTGAAAACAAGTTATTTTTTTCTGCCCTGTCAGGACATCATTAAAGAAGAAATATCTGGATCTTTCATGTGATTCAATGATCAGCTGTCCATCGCATCAGGCCATGCAGTCCAACTTGAATAGAACATACACCCTACCCTGTTGGCCAGTGCACGGAAGTATTACACGTGGCCCTATGAACAATGCACATTATTAATAGCCCATGAGCTTATTCTTTTTCCCAAGTGCTCCCTCCTCAACCCTCCTCCTCCCTGCCTGCGGAAGGCACACCACCCTCCTGCACAGGGCTGAAAATACAGTCTATGGCTAAGTCAGCAGGGGTGAAAAGCCCCTGAAACAAATATAGCCAAATGTCTGACACTCCAAATTATGACAGAAACCTAATATCTTTGCTCCACTCCCATCCGCACTCAACTCTTAGCCCTAAGGCAAAAACTCTCATCACTAGCCTCAAAAGAACAAATCTCTTCTTAAATGTAAAACAACAAAGGCAATAAAAACAGGTAATAGAAAACAAAACCCAAACCTGAAAAGAACAATTAGTAATCCCAAACACCACACACAAGTCATTTCTGGAAATCCCTCATGCTCTGTTCTTTTAAAAATGCAAGTAGAGATTGGCTTCAGTTACATTCTGTTTCATTTCGCTTTTTAAACGAGGGAGGGAACCCTCAAAAAATTTAAATTCTGAGACTCTAATACATTCAAGTTTAAAAGTGACACCAGCCCATTCACCCACCAAAATTAATAATAAAAAGGAAACAAGGACAGCTGTACAACCCGACACTGGCACTAAATTTCAAAGTATGTACAAAATCTCTAAAGCAATGACTACAGGGCTCAGGAATCTCTGGCTGAAAATCAAACAGCTTCTTAGCGTGCGCGCGCACACACACACACACACACACACACACACACTCACACACACACACACACACACACACCTATCCTTCTCCCCGCCTTCCCAAACTCCCACAACTTACCAAACTCGGCTCACTGTAATTTCACACCGTATTTATGACATGGCAAATTGACACAGGCTCATGCTGCCTACCGAAATGATGAAACGCAAACGGAAGGCACTAATTCTATTAGTCTGCTCTCAGTTAACCAGTCCTGAGCCATAATAAACCCAACCAGCTTGTTTTGTTTTTAAATTCGAGATGGATGTGTCTCTGAAGGGCCTGACTGTACTGCTGGGAAGAGCACACACAAGCCACCAGACGGCGCGGGCTGCCGAAAGCAGGTTCTTCCAATTAACACGGACTGTCCCTGGCATGGCTGAAGCCAGGAGATGGTGCGGTGACATCTTGTACATCATCAGATTCAAACGATGGGGCGGCTGATCCATTTGGGGGATGGGGAAATCTGCAAGGTTGCCGAGTGCAACCACATCACCCATAAATCTACTACCTGGGTGGATGAGGAAAGGAAAATCTGGAGAAAAGATCAATATTTTTGGCTTGCAGTGATCCTTTCTCTACAAACCATCTGTATCCACAATCTGTGAAGCGGGGTGGACATGGGAGGAAAAAAAATAAAGTTATAGGATATTTTCCCCTTTCCTTAAGAGTAGCATTATCCAGGAAATTACCTAGGCAGACTGACTGTGGATCCAGACAATTAAACCTTACGCCAGTTTCTGTGCCACTGGTGAATAGTGGTTAATAACTTCACACTTTTCTTTTTGTGTCTTAACAAGGAGGGAATGGCACTTTCGAAATCATTACTGCTCTGTCATCTTGGTTCACTGCCAAAGCAATGAGCTGTAGAACACCTGGCAAATAACACGCGGCTCAAGAAAAAGAAACATACACCAAAACAGGTTTATAGAAAATGTTCACATATGTAGAAAGAGGAATGAGTTTGGGTTAAAAGAAATCACTCACTGTGGTGAGGGGTGGGGAAGAAAGGAAGAGGTTTCCAGGCCTCAGTTTCTGTGATTCGAGTCAGAATAATGAAACTCAATCTGAGCAGAGATCAGCGGCATCGACACAAAGTTAGTCCTATAGTATTTATCTCCTCATCCGCAGTCACACTTCCAGTGGGTTCAGTAATTAAATGGGCAAAATGTCGGGGCAAAAATACCATCCCTGCCTTCTCAAATGAGAGTGGCCCAGTAAAAACGTATAAAGTAGCCTTTTTCTTATTCTGAGTATCCAGGCCATTCTTACAAACTCAAATAAGGCTTAAATATCAAGATCCTATATCACAAAATGCATCTCCTCCACACCCACCCATCCATAACTGCAGAAACTACTAGACCAGCATGATCCCAGCGTCACAGCAAACTAGCACACACTCTGTGGGGCACAGGGCTAGGTGCTGGGGTGGGGTGGGGACATCAAAATACAGACATAGTGATCCCCGACAAACCAAACGCAAGTAGAGACTGGAGAATATAGAAACAATTTGAGGCTGCAGGCTTTTCTTTTCTTTCCTTTTTGATCAATTAAGAGAAAAATTTTAAGTATTCATACTAGTTTTTACAGACCCATTACGAAATCTAGGTGTAAAACTACCAACATGTGGGTTTTTAAAAGACCCTAATTTAGACTGAGAATAAGGAAATTCCACCTTCTTTGATGAAATAAACCATGGCATTATGAAGACAAGGGAGGCCAGCCCACACAGCCCCAGGACCACCTGTCACCACCGCTGACACCCAGGAGGTACAACATGTGAGGACGGGTGCAAGGCGCTTCTTTCTGACAAAGACTTGCTCACAGACCCAGCCCAGTTCACAGGCAGGACTTGACCCTGTCTCCCTCTTCCCAGCTACCTCTAACATCAACCGCCTGTTTGCTCCTAAACCTATACATTGCAACATTCAAAACCCAAAGAGCACACGAAGGAAGATGTCCAGGCATCTTGGAGGGGATAGGTTCCAAACATTGAGAGGGATAACGTTCTTCTGAATTTCTTTTTGAAAGTGTAAAGTTTTAGCCATTTTGAAAGAAACATTATGCGTGTTCAAGTAGTACATAAATTCAAACCAGGCCTAAATGGTAACCCACTTATTTATAGAATGCAATACTGTGTTCATACAGCATAGATTATTCTATATACTTGAAATTTTTTTGTCATTGCATTTCTCTCAAATTATTGAATGTCTAATTTATCATAATTTGAACTGGCCTTCCATGAGGTATCTCCAAGGTGTTTCCTCTTCTTAGCTTTATATTTACCAACATTACTTTCACCAATTTCAGAAAGGATACAGACAAAGGGACAAGCAAATATAGATGTTAATTAGTAAAAGTTCACCCATATAAATAATCTGCAGTTAAGATGCCACTTACTTGACGGAAAACAGGTGTTTCTATAGAAGTTAAAGGTATATAAAAAGAACCTCAGCTCTAAATTTGCTATTAATTTGTACTATGAAGAATTTCAACTCATTACATCTGAATTACCACCAATTCTGAATTAGTAGATATGAATTAATAAAGTTGAATAAATAGTATGAAGAACTGCCAAGAATTTAGAACCCAAACATCCCTGAAATACAACAATAAAAACGGAATTTAAAGTTTCTCTGGCTTAGAATATTATAATGTAAACAACTTCAGAGTGGTAAATAATCTGTAATCACTGAAAAAGGATATTGCTTTTTTTAATGTAAAATATATTCTGCCAAAATATATTAAACCTTCACTTTCAGCCTTAAGAGAAATTATCTTCTTATATTAAAAAAAAAATCAAAATGTTAGTAAGTCAGCTGAAGTTAAAAGTAGTCTTAATGGTGGCTATTAAATCCTGGAGACAGAACTCTTCCCCTCCTACCACCCACACAGTTTCCATGAGTCTGGTCTGGCAAGAAAATTCTTCATACTGCCATGTTTTAGGTAACAAAATCATACGTTTTTAAGACTAAAGTGTCCCCTCAACCTACGAGGGCAGAAATGAAGAAATATAAGAACCACCAGTTCTTTAGCATTTTTGCATCATGGTGCCCTTTGAGAATCTCTTAAATGCTATGCACCCTTTTCCCCAAAAAAGCACACATGCACAGACACATAAAATGTCACATACAACTTGAGGAGTCACAGACATTCGCTCTGCTTCTATGAGAAGTTCTCATATGACAATATAAACAGATAAAACTTGAAAATCTATGTTTTTTTAGATGCCCGAAAGATTGCTTTCCTTCCTTCTTACTACTTTGAGTGTACTTTCCTCTACTTTCACCCACTATGACTGATGCTGTTAGAAATGAGAGTGACTTTTCTATTATACGTGACTCTCTTTTAGACCAGAGGTCCACCAATTTTTTCTGTAAAGGGCCAGAAAGTACATATTTTAGGCTTTGCAAGTTATTCAGGCTCTCTGGGCACTAATCAGTTCTGCCATTGTAACAGAACACAAGTGCAGCCATAAACAAGTGGGTGTGGCTGTGTCCCAATAAAATTTTATTTACACAAAACAAGCAGTGGACAGGAGTTAGCCCTGGAGTTCTAGGTTCTCGACCCCTGGAATAGAAGAATAGGTTCAACAACTCCACAGGAAGCAAAAAGACAAATACAGTTAGATCCCTAACTTATATGATTCCTAAAAATAATTCCCAGAAGGGTTTAAGACCTGAATAAGAAAAGCCAAAGCTTGCAACTTTTAGAAGAAAATAAGAGAGAATGTCTATGTCACTGAAGGAGGGAAAGGTTTCTTAAGAAAAAAAAACAACACAGTGTACAAGGGGGAAAAAAAACAAATATTTGACAATAAATTTAAAAACTTCTGCACAAGAAAAGACCACAAATAAAGTTAAAAAGATAAGTCACAGACTAAAAGATATCGGCAACAAAAATGACCAAAAAAGAACTAGCCTTTGAATAACTAAGAAGAAATACTAAGAGACATACAACCCAGCGAAATAGGACCTATATGCGCACAGGCAAATCACACTGAAAAAAAGAAAACTGAAGAGTTCAAACACATGAAAGGATGCTCACCTTAACTAATACTGGGGGAAATGCAAATTAAAATCACTGTGAGATGCCACTTCACACTCATGAGACTGGCAAAATTTTTTAATTCTGATAATAACAAGTGCTGGCAAAGGTGTGGAACACTAAGGATGATGCAACAAGCATGTGTACAAGTACCTAAGAAGTCTAAAAATCCCTCAGTAGAAAAATAAACAACAAATTCAAAAAGGTAAAATTGTATATCAAAATTATTCCCAACTGTTTTTAAATTAACCTCTGATTCTGTGACTGAGGGAGTCATGTATTGTAGTCCCATGGCCATAAATATGAATTTAGCTATTTGAAAGAATTAACTCGCTATGATAAATTAAATGACTGCTCCTACCAATAACATGTCATACCGCTTGCAGATGTGCAAACTCCACTCTTAGTAATACGCTAGAGAAACTCTCGCACATGTGGCACTATCTACTATAGCACCATTCGCAACAGCAAAAAAGTAAAAGTGAAAGTGAGGAAAGCTAAAAACATGGCCAATGGGAGAATAAAAAATATCCTGTGCTGTATTTATTCACTGAAATATTACACAATAGGTAACATGAATAAATCAAGTCTAAAAATGTATCAACATGGACATACTTAAAAATTGGTATACAGAGTAGGGATTTTCCCCTACTTTTCTTTTGGCAAACTGCAAAAAATATGATAGCATGACACATAAATGGTAAAAACTTGTAAGGCACCACGTGTATAGGTACACGTATTTGTTGTAAAAGCAAAAAACCCTGGGCAAAAAGGACAAAACCAACCCGGAGGGAGCAGTTACTTTGGAAGAAGAAAAGAAAAAAATGAGAGACGGTGGGGAGGAAAGGGTCTTTAGCTGTCTCTACAATATTTTATTGCATTTAATTTTTTAAAACTAGGCTTCTTTAAGAAAAAAGATTGGAAAAGTGAAATTTTTGCTTATTTCTAGATAAAGTTGAAAGTCTCCTTTAGCACTCAATTATAAGATTCTGTATATTCACTCATTCTCTTTTGCCACTGACATCAACAAAGTCTACAGCGCTCCATCCCAGAGCCATTCTGAAGGGCTCCTGACAGGTGCTAGCACATGGCCAAGAGACTCCCAGGAAGGCTTGCCCTGGGCTTGACTACAATGTTTTCATGCAATGATTTGGACACATTTTCTAAATGCACAAATTTCAGCTCCAAACACAATTGAAAGCTAGGCAGTCTACAACTGATTGGCAAGCATGCTGGCAAAGACTCACTTTAGCCTACTGGGTGAGAAAATGAAAAGGCACGGGCTCTACACCCAAACATTAGAGCATGCATTCACTTTAAAATGCAATCAGAAATCCAGACCAAAAATCATTTTCTCAAGGGCACAGAAATAACACAGTGCAGAAATAAGACAATACCAATGTCAGTAAGTAGTAATTATTCCATAAAGACAAATATTACCATTACACTAAGGATTATGCAATGAGTATGCTTATAAGTATAGAGTAAGTTTTAAATCCCTCAAAAAAACCCCAACAAATTCAAAGAGGCAAAATTACACATCAAAATCATTTCAGTTCTCTTTAGATTAGCCTGATACTGTGACCAAGGGAGTCATGGATTGTAGCCCCATGGCCAGAAGTGTGAATTGAGCTCTTTGACAGAAGAATTAGCTTGCTATGATACATAAAATGATTATTCTTATCAATAAAACTTTTTATTCAAAGACTGTCACTATTGAAACACTAAATACACTAGTCTATTACAATCCTTTGGTCCTTTCTTTAATAATTTCAAAATTAATAAAAGTCAAAAATTTGGACAGATCTGTGTCACTAAATGGCTTTCACTATTGTTCACAGAATAAAACCCTTAATTGATTAATGATCTCAGGGTGTCTATCGCCATCTAGTGAAAAATCAGTTCAATTACCACACCAGTCACTTGACTACCTAGTCTGTTTTCTCTGTAATTTAAAATATATGTCCACTTACTGCTACCAACTTGCTCAGTATCTTTTTTATGTCTCCCTACACATACATTGAGAATAAACACAAATACAGATGGTATTTATATAGATTCACTTTCGAGTTATCTGTCAACTAGGTTTCCGTATTACTTCTCCAGAAACATTGAGTTCATTATTTTTAAATAACTTGCACACCATGAGGTCCCTCATACAATTCCTTAACCATTAACTAATTCCTCTACCACCGAGCAATTAAAAATCATAGAAGAGTTTAAGTGTGAAAGATCACACCTGGGAAAAGACAATATTGATGTCCATTTGACACAACTATTAGCATTTTTATTATAAACCTGTTTTTAAAAGTACAATTAGTAATTACTCTGAGTACTCTAGCAGCCATAATACATTTGATTACAGAAATTATTAGGTCACCAGAGCCAAACCTGCATGATTCCAACAAACTGAGCACACACAAAACAGACTTAAAAATAAAAAGAGGGGGGGGCTTAAGGCCTCCCCAGACTGTGTATTAATCTATATTCAAATGCAAAATTTTATAATCTTTTTCAGACGACATGCTACCAGGTTTCCTTCTCATTAATTTCCAATTGAACCTTAATCTAATTTATCCCACAAGGACTTTAAAAGCAATCAACTTCTAGGATTTTCAGGTTACTATATTACTTGGTCTACTCTTAGTACAAAAAAGATAAGTTTGATAAGTTACAAAGATATTCCAAAATCCCGGCAAACTGACTCTCATTTTACACTTCGCTCCTCCTACCTCTTCAATAATCAAGAGATGCTTGAATTCACAAAGACCTAATAGTACGTACAGAAAAAAAACAGTAAACCCAAAGACAGATTATCACATAAAATACTTCCATCCGCCAGTGCTAATAATTATCATCAATACGTTACAATCATTTTTATTATAGGAAATAATTTCTGTACGTGGCTTTGAATCCTCTTCTAGAATAAGATTTCCAGGAAGCAACTGTGTAATTATTATTTCTCATTAACCTCACATTACTTTAAAGGCCCGTTCCCCACCGTTGTATTTTTTATTTGTGGGAAGGAGCAAAGGGGAAAGACACAAAGGGAAGCAGAAGCCAAGACCTTAAATCACATATGATCATTTCTAGATTTGTCTGAAGTTCTTTGTTTTTCAGTGGGAAGAGTAGGGTTTTTTTAAAAATAGTTTAGAAAGATTTGTTGTTATATTTTAAATAAGAGAAAAATAAAAATTGAGTTTAAATTCCCCATTAAAAATCGAGCTAAACAAAAATATTGCCGTTAAAGTACAATGGATTAGGGGAGTGGGGGAGATTATTGGACAAATTTGGGGCTTATCATTATCAACAGTGCCCTTATAAGCTTGTGGATTTCTGAGCCAAGGCAGAAAATGTAACAACAGGGATTTCCCAACAGCAAGAGGCACTCTCCAAGGGAGTAAATTGTCAACTACTGCCTCCCATGAGAAACTTAAGAGTAACCTTCATCCAATCTCAATAGTCAACCCATGTATTATCACCCAGTTGGGGCATAGTGAGTGCACTTCCTAATACAAAAATAAGATGGTATTCTATCAGAAGCCACTGGATACATACATAGAAATAAAATTTAAATAATTTTAAAGTAAACTTAGCCAAAGAAACTGAAAACATCCTTTCCTCACTTCAATGAGCCCCTAAAACACCTGTATCTTCTCAAGTAAAAAAGGCCTATGCCTTGAGATGAGTATCGAAAAAAACGTTCTTCTAGGAATAAGAGCCAGAATATAAAGCAACAGGAGAGCCATCCTGAGATGGAGCAGACAACCCCCATGTAGCAAAAGCCTTACAGTCATGAATAGCTGGATTCCCATCCAAAAAAGTCACTTGTTACACTTCACCTCTTTGAGTTTATTAGCTTCCTCATCTGCAAAACTGGAACACTCTTGCCTCTATCAATTGATTCTTATGGGGTCTTAAGGAAATAATGATCTGAAAGCTTCTCGCATAATGCTGGTGTCCAATACAAGTGTCCTTCCTCACTGTGCCCTCAGCAGAGTGAAAGCGGGCTCCCAACAGAAGAGCACCTCTCAATATCCTGTTCGTTTCATGCCAGCTAGATCTGCACTGTCCAATACAGCAGCCGCTAGCCACATGTGGGTATTTGAGGTTAAATTTATTTTAATTATCATTAAATAAAACTCAAAATCCACTTAGTCAGCCAGCTATCAGGTGCTCACTAGCCACTTGGGGCTTGCGGCTATTGCACTGGGTATTGCAGATGGAGAACGTTTTCATCATCTCAGAGTGCTATTAGACAGTCCTGATCTAGACTCTAAGCAGGGGTTAGCATTTTTTTTTTTGAAAAGGGCCAGATAGTAAATATTTTAGGCTTTGCAGGTCATGCAAGTCTCCACCTTGACTACTCAACTTTGCCGCTGTACTTGCAAAAGCAGCTATAGATGATACTTCAACGAATGAGTATGACTGTGTGCCAATAAAAGTTTACTTATAAAAATAGGTGGCGGGCTGGATTGGGCCCATGGGCTGTAGTGTGCCAACCTCTACTCTAAGAGTACTCTGAGTCCACGCCCCCAGCATGAGCATTCTGCCCGTAACCACTACCTCCGTAAGACCAAGAAGTCTTAAATCCACTGACAGAAATCAGTATTTTACTGGATTTAAATGGAATATAATATTTAACATAACTGTTCTTTTACAAACTAAGGAAAAGCCATGCACGTGGTGCTAAACCAAATGAAGCCTTTAGTGTTTACAAAGGGACAGTACTTCAAATCTGTTTCGTATCTGGGCCATGTTTCTAAAACCAATTACCCTCAATCTATAACTCCAGTTCTGATATATTCCTGACACTGGGGACTTGAACTGATACATCCAGCTGCCTACTTAACATGCCTACAGATCTATTACAAGCCTCAAAGGTAACACATCCAACATAAAACTCTTAATCTTTCTCCCTCAGATTTCTCCTTAATAAATGGTCCTACTAGCTAACCAGCTAGAAGACAAAAATGGAGGCATCCTCCTTGATTTCTTCTTTTCCCTCACACTCCAACCTAATATATCTGCAAAAAAAAACTAGCTCCCTTATGTCGCTTAGTTCTCATTCATGTTAGCTCCTAAAGAAGCCTTCCCTGACCAAGCTAAACTAGCCAGCCATCTTAACATTGTTTAGCCCTCCACCCTGTTTACTTATCTGCACAGCATTACTTCTATCATATTCTCTTATGTTTTGTATTTGTTTATTCACTTATTTAGACTCTGTTTTCCCGAGTGATGCTCTCCCCACCCCAAGCCCCTCTACACCCGCTACCCTAGGTAGAATGTGAGCCTCACGATGCAGGCACTTTTTACATCTTGCTCAACACTCTACCCCCAGTACCTAGAATAATCCATGGCACACAGCGGATGCTCAATAAATAAATACACACACACACAAAATGTACGAATAAATGAATCCTTACTTAAAAAGCATACCTGTCTCAAATTTGTCCTAAGAAAGGGATACTTGAAGCTGTATAACTAGGCAACAAACTTTTTGGCTCTCCTACCCCATAACATGTATAGTTTAAAATACTCTCATCTTTACATATGGGACGGTTACGCCATTTACCTCCCTTCCTTTGTATGTCACCAAAGCAGCCAGTGGTTTGGCATAAAATCTGCTGTAGGAAAATCCCAGGCAGCCATACATACTGTTTGCCGTGAGCTTCAAAGCCTTCTGTCGAATATCATACTGCAGGCCACATAAGGACAGAAGACAAACAAAAGTATTTATTTGTAGGTGCTTCAGCATTACATTAGGTGCTTTCTAGCTCACCAATAAGAAGGGGAAACACGCAATAACCCTGGAAAAGAGAACTCTTAACATAATCAACCCATCCTCCCAGATCCATGATTCCCTGAGCTCCTAGAATCAAGTAAACACACACTCCAAAGTTCCCAGAAGTCAGAAGGATGTTGCTCAGATACAGTTCTGCAGATAGACGTGCCTTGTATTTTGAGACATACAGTGTTTTTGAATGGTTTCCTACCCACCAACTTAAAATAAGCACATGCATTTGCCCACAGCATCAAGTTTAAATCACTCCTAGATAATCAAATTTTCAAAGGTGAGACTGTCACTCAGAGGTTGCTGAGTGGAAAGAGATACCTGAAGAGCAAGGTCTGGATTTAAATCTTGCTGTTTCATTAGTTGTTTGACTTGTCTTCTCCGCTCTACCAGTTTCCGGATCTCTCTGGGCAAAATGCCCATTTCCAAGCTTGGATCTGGCAGCTCAGGGATCTGTTCTTGTTCTCCATCCTGATGAACACACGATGAAAATTTCAGACAAATCAAAATTTCATGAAATGAATTCCCAAAATCATACACTGTGGGAGCTTAACCCCATGATCACATCTTGAAAAGCTACTTTCTTGTCTAAGTAAAGGTCAACAAAGTGTGGGTGGTAGAAGAGCGAGCTGAGGGCTGCAGAGCAACCCAACGTGGCCCTCTTCTCCTCCAATTCTCTCAGCCCATCATTCCCAGTACCTCCCCGGCTAGTTATTGACAAATGTAGGTATCATTTAAAGAGATAATTTTTTACACATGCTTTCCCCCCTTCAACAAGACTGGGGAGCAATATGTTTGGGGAAATTGTCCTTAAAATAAAAACACTGGGCTTCCCTGGTGGCACAGTGATTAAGAATCCACCTGCCAATGCATGCAGGGGACAGGGGTTCGAGCCCTGGTCCGGGAAGATCCCACATGCGCACGGGCAAAGCAACTAAGCCCGTGCGCCACAACTACTGAAGCCTGCATGCCTAGAGCCTGTGTTCCACAACAAGAGAAGCCCCCACTTGCTGCAACCAGAGAAAAGCCCGTGTGCAGCAACAAAGCCCCAACGCAGCCAAAAATAAAATAAATAAATTTATGAATAAATAAATAAAAACACTAAGAGAGATCTCTAAAATTTAAAAAAAGATTAAAAAGCAGCTAAACTACTGTTAAGTCCTGTGTACTAGCAAACAAAATGCTATAAAATTTTTTTAAACTATGGGGAATCATAGCAATTAGTGTAAATGTTTTAGACTGAAAGATAAAAATATAAATCCTAAATCAGCAGGTTTCTTTTGGGATTTTGGAGCCCGTATTTTAATAGGCCGTGACATTTCTAAAAATTAATACATGTATATTTCTTAGTATTTATGTAGTACCTTTTGCCTACAAATTGCTTTGCAATCAGTAAAACAGCAACATTTTAAGAAAGCAACCAGCAGTCTTCTTATATTAAAATTTATAGCAGGAAAATGCAGGGAAAGCATTAGACCATTTTTCTCAAGGCTCCATTAATTCTATTAACAGGCTGCCAAGAAAAGCCAGGCACATTTGCCCTTTCAAAGGTTAAAAATTAAAAATAAACCTCTTGGCTTAAAGTATGTCAAGTCAATGCCATTTGATAACCCAGTCTTTACAAAGTGTCTGATTTTATAAAGATCAATAACTTCAAATGAACAATCTCACAATAGTAACAGGGACTATTATTGTTTTCCAATAGAGCAGATGATGACAGCAAACCTATTAAAGAGATCTTGGTACACATTCCAATTTATTTACAGCAACTATGGAGGTGCAATAAAAAGTAAACTGAAAGGATCTGGAGTCAGGAAATTTACAGTCCACGCCTGGCTCCACCAGCACTAGCTGTTCTCAAGACTTGAGGCACTGAACAGGAAAATGATACGGAACCCATAAACTGCTACATGTATAGTATTTTTCGACGACCTCTAAGGTCCCTTCCAACTCTGAAATGTTTTCATATCCAAAATCCAAACTGGAAAGCTCAAATAAACAAACTGGTGGCGGGGGGCAGGGTTGGAGGGGGGGTTGGCGCTGGATAATGAAAATCATCCTAATACTGACACAGCAGCAGGACAAAGCCCAAAGAATATTATTAACCGAATGTAGTCACTACCTTGTGGGGATGTCTACTCAATACCTACTCTGTAAAATTATCCTCTAGTCCCACAGAAGGGCCCATCCTCAGCAGACGTATTTGTACTGGGTGAACACACTCCTGTGGTCATGGCTGATGGATGAGTGTGTTCAACAACTTAGGCAAGCCTCTAAAATTCTCTCTTCTGGGAATACGGAATTGGGACTGAAAAACAGCCCCCAAGCGTGTGGTTGGAACCAAAAGACATGTAAATCCAGGAGCTAGAGGGCAAACAGACGTCTTCTGCCCCATGTACAAAGAAGCAGAGAAAAACATACAGAGATAATAGGTTAATTTACATCTTTTACTGCTGGAGAACCAAATCTAATCAAATTCCCTACTGACAATCAATTGTATAAGCTTTATATACGAAGAACCACATATTAAGTTATTAAGCCCTACATAAAACTGTTGACTGAATGATCACTAGTTAAAATCCATGTGAGATAATTCAAAAAGATCCTTTTGAAGAGGATGTTTAATGAGTAGAATCATTAAGAAATGCTTTCATAGCCAAAATTTAAAAGCCTGAAAATAGCAAGTGTTTGGAGTAGAAGGGGAACAATTCACATACATGGCTGGTAAGAGTGCAAAACGGTATAACCACTTAGGAAAACAATTTGACAGTTTCTTATCAAGTTAAACATAAACTGCTCATGCAAGCCAGCAAATTCACTCCCTAGGTATTTACCCACCCCTAAAATGAAAGCACACATCCACAAAAAGATCTGTATAAGAATGTTCACAGGGCTTCCCTGGTGGCGCAGTGGTTGAGAGTCCGCCTGCCGATGCAGGGGACCCGGGTTCGTGCCCCGGTCCGGGAAGATCCCACATGCCGTGGAGCGGCTGGGCCCATGCGCCATGGCCGCCGAGCCTGCGCGCCCGGAGCCTGTGCTCCGCAACGGGAGAGGCCACGACAGTGAGAGGCCCGCGTACCGCAAAAAAAAAAAAAAAAGAATGTTCACAGCAGTTTTATTAATAACAGCCCAAAACTGAAAACAATCCATATGTTCATCTCAGGGGAACAGGTAAGGGTGAAATACTTCTTAACAGTAAAAATGAAAGAACTACTAATACTGCAATAACATGGATTAATCTCAAAAACATAACATTGAACAAAAAAAGCCAGATACAAAACAATACAGGGCTTCCCTGGTGGCGCAGTGGTTAAGAATCCACCTGCCAATGCAGGGGACAGGGGTTCGAGCCCTGGTTGGGGAAGATCCCACATGCCGTGGAGCACCTAAGCCCGTGTGCCACAACTACTGAGCCTGTGCTCTAGAGCCCACGAGCCACAACTACTGAAGCCTGTGCGCCTAGAGCCCATGCTCCGCAACAAGAGAAGCCACCGCGATGAGAAGCCCACACACCACAACGAAGAGTAGCCCCAGCTTTCCACAACTAGAGAAAAACTCGCTCACAGCAACAAAGACCCAACTCAGTAAAAAATAAATAAAATAAAATTAATTAATTAAAAAAAAGAGTACATACTGTATTACTCCATTAATATGAAGTTCTCAAACAGGCAAAATTAAGCTATGGTAACAGAAGTCAGATCAATGACTGACTGATGGAAGAGGGGATTGACTATAAAAAGGCCAAGTGCGACATATCACAACTTACAGGATGAAGCTAAAGCACTGCTTATAAGGGAAATTTACAGTTTTAAATATCTAAATTAAAAGAGAATACCTCAAATCAACAACCTAACCTTCCACCAAAAGGAACTAGAAAAAGAAGGGCAAACCAAACCAAAGAAACCAAAAGGAAGTAATAAAAATTAGCACAGAAATAAATGAAATAGAGAACAAAAAAGGAATAGAGAAAAACCAAGGAAACCAAAGCTGCTTCTTTGAAAAGATCAACAGTGGACTTCTCTGGCAATCCAGGTGTTAAGAATCCACGCTTCCAGTGCAGGGGCGTGGGTTCGATTGCTGGTCGGGGAACTAAGATCCCACATGCCGTGACAAATAAGAACAATAAAATTTGGTTAGAACCCAGGGAATTGACCTTAAAAAAAAAACAAAACCACACAATCTATGGGAATTCCTTGGCGGTCCAGTGGTTAAGACCCCACGCTTCCACTGCAGGGGATGCAGGTTTGATCCCTGGTCGGGGAACTAAGATTCCACATGCTGGCGCAGCCAAAAAAAAAAAAAAAAAAAAAAATCAACAAAATTGATAAACTTTTAGCTATACTGCCAAAGAAAAAAGATGACTCAAATTACTAAAATCAGGAATAAAAGGGGGGACCATCACTACTGACCTTAAAGAAATAACAGTGACTAAAAAGGAATACTATTTACAATTTTATGCCAACAAATTAGATAACCTACACAAAATGGACAAATTCCTAGAAAGATAGAAACTACCATAAATGACCAAAGGAGAAATAGAAAATCTGAATAAACCTGTAACAAGAGACTGAATTAGCAATCAAAAAAAGTAAAGTCTAAGACCAGATAATTTTACCAGCAAAAGTTAAAGAATTAAAGTGAATCCCTCACAAACTCTCCCAAAGAAACAGAAAAGGAGGGAATACTTCCCAACTCATTCTATGAGGCCAGTATTATCCTAAGACCAAAACCAGACAAAAACATACGAGAAAAGACAACTACAGGACTTCCCTGGTGGCGCAGTGGTTAAGAATCTGCCTGCCAATGCAGGAGACACAGGTTCGAGCCCTGGTCCGGGAAGATCCCACATGCCGCGGAGCAACTAAGCCCGTGCGTCACAACTACTGAGGCCGCATGCTGCAACTACTGAAGCCCACATCCCTAGAGCCCGTGCTCTGCCACAAGAGAAGCCACTGCAATGAGAAGCCCGTGCACCACAACAAAGAGTAGCCCCCGCTCGCTGAAACTAGAGAAAGCCCGCACACAGCAATGAAGACCCAACACAGCCAAAATTAAAAATAATTTAAAAGAAAGAAAAGACAGCTTATACACCAATAGCCCTTATGAATACAGAAAGAAACTCTTCAACAAAATACTAGCACATCAAATCCAGTGATATATAAAAAGCATTATACACCAAAGCCAAGTGGGATTTATGTCAGAGACACAGGATGGCTCTACAATCAACATAACACATCCTATTAAAAGAATAAAGAACAAAAACCGTACAGTCAATAGACGCAGAAACAGTAGCTGACAGAATCCAAAACTCTTTCACACTCAACCAACCACTGATACTGATGATATACTGATATGGCCTCATACTGATAAAGGCCAGCTATGGAAAACCCACAGTTAACATCATATTTACTGGTGAAAGACTAGATGCTTTCCCCTAATGTCAGGAACAAGACAAGGGTGTCTACTCTTGCCACTTCTATTCAACTGTACTGGAGGTTCTAGCCAGGGCAGTTAAGCAAGAAAAAGAAATACAAGGCATCCAGATTGAAAAGAAAGAAATAAAACTGTCTCTGTTCACAGACAACATGATCCTGTATATAGAAAATCCTAAGAAATCACAAACTATTACAACTAGTAAATGAGTTCAGCAAAGTTGCAGGATACGAGATCAATATACAAAAAAATCAGTCATATTTCTATACACTTGCAATGAACAATCCAAAAATGAAATTAAGAAAACAATTCCATTTGCAATAGCACCAAAAATAATGAAATATTTAGGAATTAATTTAATAAAAGAAATGCAAGACTTATACATTGAAAACTAGAAAACATATTTGAAACACATTAAAGACCTAAGTAAATGGAAAGCCTCGATTTTCATGGAATGGAAGACTTAACATTGTTAAGATGGCAATATTCCCCAAACTGATCCACAGATCTGATACAATCCCATCAAAATCCCAGCAGGCATTTTTGCATAAATTGACAAACTGATTTTAAAATAAACAAAATGTGAGATATATCCCTACAATGGAATACTCAGCAATAAAAAGGAATGAAGTACTAATACATACTACAACACAAATGAATCTTGAAAATATATGCTAAATGAAATAAGCCAGACACAAAAGGTCACATATGACCCCATTTACATGAAATGTACAAAAATACACAAATCTAGAGGCAGAAGCATTAGTGGTTGCCTAGATCTGGAAGGGATGAAGGGATTGAGGGAGGTTACAGCTAAAAGGGATAAGGTATCTTTGGGGAATAATGAAAATGTCCTAAAATTGATTGTAGTGAAGTTTGCAAACTCTGCAAATAAACTACCAGCCATTAAACTGCACACTTTAGATGGGTGAATTGCAAAGTACTTGAGTTACATCTCAATAAAGGTGTTAGGTAAAAGACACAGAACCAGTCTGAGTCTCCTTCTACCCAACCCTCCCCCCTTTTTTGACCACTAAAAAAGGATATAGTGTTATCTTTTATGAGGAAAAACTAGAACACTGAGCCCTTTGGTTATCTTCCTTCTTTAAGCACTACTTTTAATCTCAATATCCAGAGTTCCCAGTTGAATACAAACCTCTGTAACTTTCTGTGCCTCTGAAGCAACTCTTTGCACTGTTGTAAAACAAATGTTGAATTCCTGAATGATAGAAGGATACAAACTGTTGAAGTCCAGAAGCAAAATGAACTTATCATAAAAACCTGCAAGAAAAAAGCCCCATGTTACAAAAAGTCTTTTAAAAAAGTAGATTTGGCAAAATGCCATATTAGAAGTAATATATTATGAAACGATATACTATCCAGAGCTGTGAGGTACACAAAAGGAAAAAAGGAGTCAACTACCACTCTGTAAAAATGACCTGGATTAGAGTGAAAAGTCAGGTCACAAAAGAAAAGGAAAGAAGAGATACTGTCTCGCCTTGAAACCCCAGCAGTCGCCAAAGTATGCCATTATTATAGGCAAACACCTTCGCATATCAATTACTTTAGACAAGTGCCATATCCATTTCCAAAAAATGCTGTTAAATTCTCCTTCAAGAAAGCATTCCTTCCCACCTACCCTCCACACCCCCACTCCCCAAATGTTTCATGAGCTATACCAGTGAGTGGTTATACATTTTTTTACAATCACACCTTCAGGGAATAAAAACAGGCAGCCCATTAACCTGTACACAAACTGCTGAGACAAGAGATGTACACATAAATGTAAGCAGTGGAACGATCCACCCTTTTCACTTGCAAAGGGTGAACAGAAAGCTACTATATTTCTCTAGGACATTTACAAAGAGTTATCTTCACCTTGAGAAGAAACTGAATAAAAATAAATGTCCACAATTAAGACAATAATAACAATAGCAAGCATATATTGATAGCTTACTCTGTGTCTGGTACTATTATTCCTTAAATCTCTGTGTGGTATTTTTCTTGCCATCATTTTAAAGAAGAGGAAACTGAGGCATACACAGGCTGAAACACGCAGCCCAAGAGCACATAGCCAGAATTCAAGTCCAGATCTATCTAACACCAAAGGATGAGTGATCTGTCTCATTACAACTCACAATAAAATCACTTTTGTCAAAAATGTCTCCTACTCAAGAGTTCAAGTTACTTGATAAAACTGACATTCATTCCTGCACAACAATGTGAATACAGTTAACAACACTACTCAACTACACTTAAAAATGGTCAAGATGATTTAAAAAAGTTTTAAAAATCTTTTCTAGCTCTGTTTACCACAAAACATCTTATTTGCCATTCATGATTACAGGAAACAATTATTCTCTTGTTAAAATTCAATTTGGTAGTTACTGCCTGTACTTTAACTTTGCTGTCCAATTGCACTGGCCCTTGCACGCTGGGCAGAGGCGGAGCCCAAGAGTAGATGGGAGGAGACAGAGGCGTTCCTACCACAGGACAAATAGGTTGGCAAACTGCACAGAGCAAATCCTCCAACCTACCCCCTTTTTGTACCACTCATGAGCTAAGAATAGTGTTTATATCTTTAAATGGTCGAAAAAAATTTTTAAAGACTATTTCAATGATATGTGAAAATTATACAAAATTTAAATTTCTATGTCCATAAATAAAGTTTTCTTGGAATACAGCAAAAAAAAAAACACACAAAAGATTCACATTAATTCCACGTTAGACTGGCAAACAAGATTTTCGCATGAACATGAGAAAATAAGGTCATTATGAAACCTATTCGCTAACCTACAAAACACAACTCAGGCCTTCTCGTTTCTCAAGCCTGGTTCTGCATTAAGTTCCTTAGCATCAGGGGCAAACCGAGCCACTGCGTTGCCTTACCAACTTTGGGGTCCAATACCAAGCCTCCAGAATAAGCTGCCTTCTTACGTCCTTTTTTGTATTTATTGGTATCTCCATCAATGTCTTCATCTTCATCTCCCTAGTATCAAATGGAAAGATAACTTCACCAACCAGCAACTAATGGACCAATTTAGAAGGTTTATGATCCCCCCCCGCACCTTTCCAACTGCAGTACACATTTCTATTTAACAGTCTATCCAACATTACTTTTAGTTAGTGGTCCTACCTCTGAGGAAAGACAGTTATTGTAATATTTTCATGAATCCTAATGAATGCCAAGCATGGTAGTTACCGAAACAAACACTATATCTGAGTTGATAAGTATGCAAATTCTACTTTAAAATATTTTTGAATTCACAGAACTTCACATTTTAAAATCAATGGACAGGGCTTCCCTGGTGGTGCAGTGGTTAAGAATAGAATCCGCCTGCCAATGCAGGGGACACGGGTTCAAGCCCTGGTCCAGGAAGATCCCACATGCCATGGAGCGACGAAGCCCGTGCACCACAACTTCCAGGCCTGCGCTCTAGATCGCGTGAGCCACAAGTACAGAAGCCCACGCACCACAACTACTGAAGCTTGCACACCTAGAGCCCCGTGCTCTGCAATAATATAAGCCACCGCAATGAGAAGCCCATGCACCACAATGAAGAGTAGCCCCTGCTCACCGCAACTAGAGAAAGCCCTCGCGCAGCAACAAAGACCCAACGCAGCCAAAAATAAACAAATAAATAAATTTTTAAAAATAAAAAATTAAATAAAATAAATGGACACTAAAAATTCAACTATTAATATTATGTAAAATTTGAGATTCTAAGAGTCCTCTTAAATTCATTACTCTAACATTCGTGATGTAAAAACACAAAATATTTTATACAGATATTAACATTATCCTATTATTAATATGGACACCTTAAAATAAGTACATCCATATAGTGAAAATTCTTTCCCAAGTAGTTTACTAATAGCCAACATTAAATACCTCAGCAGATGTCAAACTCCTATAAGTTAATACTTCCTTTACTAATTTTGATAATGTGCATAAAACAAGCAAATATAAGAACCTGAGTCATTTTAACATTAGACTCCCATCCTGAATCAATTACTAGCAGTGCTGATAAAACAGTAGCTAAGTTTTACTTCCAGTGTGATGGAGGCCATTTCAGAAACCTGACTGTAGTGACCTTAATCCTACTAGAATATAAAAATGAAACAATGCAACACAAAAATAAAGGCTTATGGGTTCAAGGAAATAAATGGTTCAACTTGCATCTAAGTTTGGGTAGGGCTAACGAGGCAAAACGCTTTCCAGGTATGGTCACCTATCAGAGAGGCCTAATGCCTCCCTCAAAGAATTTCATATTTCACAAATAATTTTTTTTTTTTTTTTTGCGGTACACGGGCCTCTCACTGCTGTGGCCTCTCCCGCTGCGGAGCACAGGCCCCAGACGCGCAGGCTCAGCAGCCATGGCTCAGGGGCCCAGCTGCTCCGCAGCATGTGGGATCCTCCTGGACCGGGGCACGAACCCGTGTCCCCTGCATCAGCAGGTGGACTCTCAACCACTGCACCACCAGGGAAGCCCCACAAATAATTTTTACCTGTATAGAGAAACGTAAAGAAGGAAATGACCACACAAAACAACAAAACAAATGTGACACAGTTTCTAGAGTATACAGGGAATTAATTATTTGGGGAGCAGATACTATCACAGCAAAAAAAAACAAACCCCAAAACAGCTATCTAGATAGTAAAAGGGGGGGGATAAGAAAAAGCAAAACACTATACAATTTTGGACCCACCAGTTTTTGCTGAGGCTTTCTGAAAATCTGCTTGTCAGGCACAATATAGTTGTTTTCATAAAATGCATGAAGCAACAAGAACTCATTACGCTCGGATCGTCCACCCATCAGCGTCCTAGACTATTAAATAGAATTTTTTTTTAAAAACTTGAGCTCAAAACCAGAATAAACAAAAGCAACTTCGAGTTGGCAGATTTAATCATAGCACCTCCTTCAAAAATCACTCATCATAACAAGGGCTGCTTTAAAAAAAAAGGTGCTAAATTATTTCTAGCAGTTTCTTTAAGCATTATGGTTAAAATGAGACAAAGAGCTTAAAATACTGACAACTTGCGCTATTTCTTTACTTCCAAATGGACCATTCCACAAATCAGACACATCCAGATGTCAGAGATGGTCCTTATGTTCGTCCAAATTTCAACATACTGCACCTGGCTTTCCTCCCCTTCTCCCAAGCAGTTCTTCATTTTACAAAAGAAGCCCAGCTTTCAGAATACAAGTTACTTATTTTATAAGCATGCATTTAGACTCATTATCATATAACAACTACCCCCAGAAAACACTGGATCTAACAGGAAATGCTTTTTCCCCCTTTCTATGTTAAATTTACCATAATGTTCCCAGCGATGTTAGTGATCTGCAATGCTAATGGAAGAACATTTAGCTCACACATGATCTGCAAAATGAACCTGGCATCCTTCCAGGTGTGTTCCAACAGGTACAACAGATGAGAAGAGTCACTGTACAGAAAAGAAAGAATGAAACAGAATCAAGTAATTAAAAGAAACAATGATTATAATCATAACTTCATAACTATCACAAAAAATTTTTGGTATAAGTTAACTTCAGAGCAACGGCATCTCAGCTTTGGAAACAATTTAAAATAAGGTCAATATGAAATTAGGAATTCATTCATACCATTGGTCCCAATCAATGCCCTTCTCTAAAACACACAAAAAATCCCACAAAGATACAATCTGAAAACTCCCTAAATTCTTTCATTCATCCATCCATTAAATACATATTACATACCCACTCTGTGCCAGGCATTGTTCTAGATGCTGGCTGTGACCAAAACAGACAAAAATTCCTGTCCTCATGGGGGAGACAGAATATAAATTAAAAATTTAATATGTGATATGTTATATAACACTAAGCATTAAGAAGAAAAACTAAGAAGCAAAGGGAATATTAAGTGTCAGGAGAAGAGACAAATTTTAGTTAGGGAACTGAGAAAGAGTTCACTGAGAACAAAAACCTGCAGGAGGTGAGAGAGCAATCCTTGTGGATGGGTTATCTCCGAGAGAACATTCCAGGCAGACAGAACAGCACATTCAAAGGCCCTGAGCTGAGCATAAATCTGACAGTTCTAGTACCAAGAAGGAGACCAATGGCTGTAACAGAGAGAATGATGGAGAAGAGTAGAAGGACAGAGCTAACGGCGGAGAGACCCATTGTATAGGACCTTATAAATCGAAATAAATACTTTGGTTTTTACTCTGCATGAAACAGAAAGTCACTAGGAGATTGTAAGCAGAGTGCCATATCTCACTTTAGCCCGGTGACTCTGGTTCCTGGGTTGAGAACAGACAGCAAGGAGTCAAGGGCAAAAGCAAGAAGACCAGTGAGGAGGCTAATATAAGAAAGACCCAGGACTTCCCTGGTGGCGCAGTGGTTGGGAGTCCGCCTGCCGATGCAGGGGATGCGGGTTCGTTCCCCAGTCCAGGAGGATCCCACATGCCGCGGAGCGGCCGGGCCCATGAGCCATGGCCGCTGAGCCTGCGCGTCCGGAGCCTGTGCTCCTCAACGGGAGAGGCCACAACAGTGAGAGGCCCACGTACCGCAAAAAAAAAAAAAAGAAAGACCCAGCGACCCAGGAGAAAGGGGTTGGTGGCTTGGACCAGGGTGGGTCCAACGGAGGGGAAAAGAAGTGATCAGATAGAGACATATTTTGAAGATGGAGATGAATGGATTTCCCGATGCATGGAACATAAGATGTCAGAAAGAGGAATCATAGATGCCTCAGAGGTTCTGGGCTGAGGATGACTTTGGAGGTTTCCAGCGATACTGGAAAAATAAGAGGAACCTAGAGGAGGTCAGGAGCTCAGTTTTGGAACAAGCTGAGTTGGAGGTTAATGTCAGACATTAAGTTGGAGGTTAATGTCAGGAGGTTAAGTAGAACAGGCAGGTGGAGACATGAGTCTGGAATTCAGGGAAGAGAGGTCTAAGCTGAAGATATGCTGGCGGGAGGCATCAGCACCCATGTGGTATTGAAATTCCTGCGACTCAACGAGATCACCCAGGGAGGGAGCACAGTCAGAAACAGAAGCAGTCTGAGGACTTGGGAGGAACAGGCAGAAAAGAACAAGGAGTGGCCAGAGGGGTAGGAGAAATTTTAAGAAATAATCAAGCACAAAGTTTGTTACGCAAAATGAGTAAGTTCTGGAAATCTAATGTACAGCAATGTGGCTACAGTTAACAATAATGTATCGAATACTTGAAATCTCCTAAGGGGTAAATCTAAAGTGTCCCCACCACAAAAAAAAAAAAAAAGAAAAGAAAAAAATAGTGATCGTGTCAGGTGATGAATAGGTTAATTAGCTTGACTGTGAGGATTATTTCACAATGTATATCAAACATCAAGTTGTACCTTAAATAAAATACACTTTTTATTTGTCAATTTGACCTCAACAAGGCTGGAAAAAAGAAATAATCAGCAATATCTCCAAATATTTGAATGACTTCTCAGATTTTATATTTCTAAAATATTTGCATTAATTTCTGAATTAATGAATTAAGGGCAGAAACCTAAATATCACATCAATTTCCAAACTGCGCTCAGGAAGCATCAAGATGGTGTTAAATGAGGGAGATATTATGATAAAATTAGAATAATTCAAAAAGCAAAATAATTCAAATTACTCAAGTAATGGAGATGGTGATTCTGACATGAAAACAGACAATCTCACCCTTCATAACACCACAGGCTCCTGTCCCTCCAGCCTAAGGATGATTCTGGTGTCTTGCTATTAACTTCAAGACAGACAAATTCTGAAGCATCCAGGATCATACCTGTACATATTTCGTACATTTTCCATTAGGATTACAACCCTTTCAGTTTTCAGAATCTGTTGAACAAGTTCAGACAAATGGTAGCTTTTACAACGAATCAGTTCCTTTGCTGAAATTTCCACATCACAGATCATTCGGCCACAGGTAGCATTTCTTTCACCAAATCCACTCCTGCCCTACAAGGGGAGGAAAAAAAGCAAATCCCATGGAAGAACAGATACTGAGAACATTTCATTCTAACTTGCTTTGAGGCTAGTCCCAAAATTACAATGATGAAACTCTCATTGCTCCATTCATGCATTCATTCAGCCATCAATCAAATATTTTTGGACACTGGCTACATATCTGACAGTGTTCCAGGCACTCGGAATATAGGGATATAGCGGTGAGCAAAATAGAAAAGATTCCTGGTCTCAACTGAAATATACAATAAAAAAAAGAAATTATATAGTTTTAGGAGGTCATTAAGTACACGGAAAAGAGAAAATAGAACAGGGTGAGGGGAAAAAGGAATGTGGGGGGACTACATCTTAAATAGGGTGATCGTAGACCTCACTGAGGTCTCACTGCCCATTTCTGGATGCCATATAAAGAACCCTGAAGGGGGTAAGGAGTTAGCAAAGCAAGTGTTTGGATGAAGTGTTAATAACAACTCTATCGCCATAAAGATATGAATAGGAAAAAAAGCAAGAGCATTGGCTCCCAACTCCAAACTGCAACAGCAGAATCCTCTGGAGAGCATTGTAACGGTACAGAGTCCTAAGTTCTCTGATGAGGCAGCATGCCATTTTACTGATAGGCTTTAACTAAAATAAGATTTCAAGTGCTGAGCACTGTCAGGTTTAGGAAATGAAGGTGCTTCATCCAAAACCACCCAACCTCCCTTCAGTGAAGCAAGCAGGTACAATGAGAAGTGACAAGCTTTACAAGAGTCACACGGGACCTGGATTCAAACTTTTAGTTCTTCCCTTTACTAGCTCTGAGATACTGAACAAGTTCTGCCACCCCTGTGAGAATGTGCAATAAACCTGGAGCTACTGTGAGCGAGAACGAACACAGAAGGCATGCTGCCAATTGTCTTCTTACATACTCAGTGTCTGCTCCCCTCCCCCAACCCCCGTTCCTCCTTCCCATCTCCTTCCGTAACAAGAACCCGCAACTCTGCTCTTAGGGATGCCCAAGTGGAGCTAACAAACATGTGCTGTCTCTAGATTCTAAGAGCTGATTTTTAAAACTACCAGTGGTTTTTTGTTTTTTTTTTTTCCTTGCGTTATGCGGGCCTCTCACTGTTGTGGCCTCTCCCATTTGCGGAGCACAGGCTCCGGACGCGCAGGCCCAGCGGCCATGGCTCACGGGCCCAGCCGCTCCGCGGCATGTGGGATCCTCCCGAAACGGGGCACGAACCCGCGTCCCCTGCATCGGCAGGCAGACCCTCAAGCACTGCGCCACCAGGGAAGCCCCTACCAGTGGTTTTTTAAGGAACCTCTATACTGTTCTCCATAGTGGCTGTACCAATTCACATTCCCACCAGCAGTGCAAGAGGGTTCCCTTTTCTCCACACCCTCTACAGCATTTATTGTTTCTAGATTTTCTGATGATGGCCATTCTGACCAGTGTGAGATGGTATCTCATGGTAGTTTTGATTTGCATTTCTCTAATGATTGATCATGTTGAGCATCCTTTCATGTGTTTGTTGGCAATCTGTATATCTTCTTTGGAGAAATGTCTATTTAGGTCTTCTGCCCATTTCTGGATTGGGTTGTTTGTTTTTGTTACTGAGCTGCATGAGCTGCTTGTAAATTTTGGAGATTAATCCTTTGTCAGTTGCTTCATTTGCAAATATTTTCTCCCATTCTGAGGGTTGTCTTTTGGTCTTGTTTATGGTTTCCTTTGCTGTGCAAAAGCTTTGAAGTTTCATTAGGTCCCATTTGTTTATTTTTGTTTTTATTTCCATTTCTCTAAGAGGTGGGTCAAAAAGGATCTTGCTGTGATTTATGCCATAGAGTGTTCTGCCTATGTTTTCCTCTAAGAGTTTGATAGTTTCTGGCCTTACATTCAGGTCTTTAATCCATTTTGAGCTAATTTTTGTGTATGGTGTTAGGAAGTGATCTAATCTCATACTTTTACATGTAGCTGTCCAGTTTTCCCAGCACCACTTACTGAAGAGGCTGTCTTTTCTCCACTGTATATTCTTGCCTCCTTTATCAAAGATAAGGTGACCATATGTGCATGGGTTTATCTCTGGGCTTTCTATCCTGTTCCATTGATCTATATTTCTGTTTTTGTGCCAGTACCATACTGACTTGATTACTGTAGTTTTGTAGGATAGTCTGAAGTCAGGGAGCCTGATTCCTCCAGCTCCATTTATTTTTTTTTGGCGGTACGCGGGCCTCTCACTGTTGTGGCCTCTCCTGTTGTGGAGCACAGGCTCCAGACGCACAGGCTCAGCAGCCATGGCTCACGGGCCCAGCCACTCTGCGACATGTGGGATCTTCCCAGACCAGGGCACAAACCCATGTCCCCTGCATTGGCAGGCGGACTCTCAACCACTGCGCCACCAGGGAAGCCCCCTCCAGCTCCAATTTTCGTTCTCAAGATTGCTTTGGCTATTCGGGGTCTTCTGCGTTTCCATACAAATTGTGAAATTTTTTGTTCTATTTCTGTGAAAAATGCCAGTGGTAGTTTGATAGGGATTGTATTGAATCTGTAGATTGCTTTGGGTAGTAGAGTCATTTTCACAATGTTGATTCTTCCAATCCAAGAGCATGGTATATCGCTCCATCTATTTGTATCAGGTTCCTTAAAAAACTGCAAATAGAACTACCATACAACCCAGCAATCCCACTACTGGGCATATACCCTGAGAAAACCATAATTCAAAAAGAGTCATGTACCAAAATGTTCATTGCAACTCTATTTACAATAGCCAGGACGTGGAAGCAACCTAAGTGTCCATCAGCAGATGAATGGATAAAGAAGATGTGGCACATACATACAATGGAATATTACTCAGCCATAAAAAGAAACGAAATTGAGTTATTTGTAGTGAGGTGGATGGACCTAGAGTCTGTCATACAGGGTGAAGTAAGTCAGAAAGAGAAAAACAAATACTATATGCTAACATATATATATGGAATTTAACAGAAAAAAAAAAGTCAAGAAGAACCTAGGGGTAAGACGGGAAAAAAGACACAGACCTACTAGAGAATGGACTTGAGGATATGGGGAGGGGGAAGGGTAAGCTGTGACAAAGTGAGAGAATGGCATGGACATACATACACTACCAAACGTAAAAGAGATACCTAGTGGGAAGCTGCCACATAGCACAGGGAGATCAGCTCGGTGCTTGGTGACCACCTAGAGGGGTGGGATATGGAGGGTGGGAGGGAGGGGGACCCAAGAGGGAAGAGTTTTGGGAACATATGTATATGTATAACTGATTCACTTTGTTATAAAGCAGAAACTAACACACCACTGGAAAGCAATTATACTCCAATAAAGATGTTAAAAAAAAAAAACTACCAGTGGTTTTTACCAATAAAATGCTGAATTCAAAGGAAAAGGTGTTTAGTGCCAAAGTTAAAATGTCCTATCATAAGGCAACAGATTCCTAGTCAAAGAAGGACAGGGTACTCCCTGGTAGCTACTTCATATAAAGAAGCCAAATAGAGAAGTTAAGATTTTGAAAATTATTATTACCCCAAGCTTTGGCATGTTGGATCGCTTCAGCCGACCTATCTTGGACCAGTAAGGAACTTTGCACACATTAATTCTCTGAAGTAGCACTTCCAGTTCAAACCCATAAATATTATGACCCTATTGAGAAAAAGAAGGCAGCCAATAACATTATAAGAAACGCAAATTAGAGGATTTATCTTCATATGCATAGAATTTCTTTGCCCTTTCTTTTTCTGGTCTCTAATTGAAGGCCTCATGAGCTTACCTCCGATTGGGGTCCTTTCTTCTTCAGGAATTTATTCATCAGCAGCATTCATTAGCCTTGACATTAACAAGGTTGCTAAGCAGATTGCTGGAATAAACTTTATTTTATCCTAATTGATGCAAGGTTCATATGATGTCTTTTAATTTGCAACTCATGCTTCACAGTCTCATGCAAATTTTAACGTCCCATACTTTTTAGGTGATCAGTAAAAGCTGTATTCAAACAATTTCTTACTTCCTTAAAAACCAAGAACCCCGCTATGTTGCGTGACAGTTTACATAGACACCTCTAGAAAACGGAGGAAGTGCATCTAGATTCTTCCTAAAGAATTGAGTTCAAACACTACTGATTTAGACTCTTAATTAATGTGCAACTAAATAAACATATACTATCACTCCATACTTCAAATAAGAAATTTGCTAAAAACATGGAAACAAAACTATCCCGAGTAAAAAAATCTCAAAAATATTACCAAATTTTCCATGTCTGTAATGATAATTCCCATCATGTGAATTATGTTTATTCTAGTAAGTTACACTAGATGAAGTTTAAAATAAACTAATAAACATATTTGTCACTAATTTTAATTAAAAATATATACCACTATATATTTATGGCAAGTGTGTCTATTAACCTAAGAGACCCAAAGGACATGAGGAAGTCTCATTTCCAAATTATCATGCCTGGGATCAGGGACTCAAACCCATGTCAGGATTCTCTCTTATTTCAGTTTGGATTTCTCACAAAGTCTTGGCTCTTATAACCTAGAGCAGGCCAGCTACCCTAGACTCCAAGATATCTCCTTGGGGTCCAAGAGAGAGACTACTAGTGGAGATTGGGTGAGGGCCTGGTGCTGAGCCAGAGCACCACAGGAGGACACTGTGGACAGAATCTTCCCAGCACTTTCACAATGGCTCCTGAAATACCATAAGGGAAGCGCGTGCAGAGACACTCTCAGTACTTGGGCTACACCATCTTCCAGAGAGGTGTCCAAGAGCAAAAACGAACACAGAAATATACAGCAAACATTTTTCACGAGGCTTCAATGTAACCAAATTACTGATATTACACTTAAAATATAGGCATTTACATGCTACTTCCCTCCAAAAAACCCAAAAGCACAAAATAATTCGATTGGTCCATTAACCCAGAAAAAAGACAAAAGGAAGAACTCCTTGATAGGAGTCTACAAACTAAGGAAGGCTGGAGGAAACACAAAGCAAAACGTTGTTTTAGGACTCTTCGGAACTGTGGCAAAGACAACTCAATGAATTATTACCTCTTACTATTTAGTAGGCGCATATTCAGTCATCAAGAGAAAAAAAGACTCCTAGCCACGAGCTCTCAAAGGAATATGCCAGAGATCCACTGAGCTCATAAAATTAAAATACTTACACTTTGTGGATACGCACCAAACCAAGGGAATTCACTCCTGTGACATTATACTGCTAGGCCACTAAGCCAAAATTTTGGAGCTATTAACAGTTGACATGAGTTGACTTACTTCTGGGCTGCTCTCTAACTGTAAATAACAGGAGTATCCTAAACTTCAATAGTAATTCATGAGTTGCTTTTCTATTAGAGGGGAAAAAAAAGTATCTTGTAGTAGGTTGGGGTTTTTTCTCCTTTCTGTTAGGAGAAAGTATAGCAATTCCCACCAGTCCACAGGGTTATTTCACTCTGAAAAGATTCTCCACTGCTCAAAAAGTACCAATCAAGTCACACTGAAAAGAACTATGGAATGAAGAGCTTCCCCACAACATGGTCAAACATCTACTCACCACAATGATATCAGGATCAATTTTGTGAATTTTTGCAAGGAAAAACCCTAGCAGTGTTCTTTCTGTTGCAGCAACCTCAACCTTCACATTCTGTTAGATAAAAACATATCAGTCACTTATCTTTACTCTCAACTACTATACCTTGTCTCCTTGTTCAAGCAGGATAAGATTTCTTAGAGTCAAAAGAAACCATCCATTTCAAAATTAAATGCAGCAATGAAATTCCTGATTCTAGATTTCACAGTAATAATTGCACAAAATCTCTGAGGAGCTCATTCAAGTAATAAACATGTGAATGAAGCAAAATTTTAAGTGCTGAGCACTATCGAGTACGGAAATGTCCCTCCATAGGGGACACGCTTGTGCATCTGGACACATTTTATTGCATGTGAATCAGAGTACCTATCAAAAACATTACTTACTTTGCTATATAATCCCTGGTAGACCTTGTTGTTTATGTATTTACCACATAAAGAGATCCCAAGGACTGTATAAACTAATCCCAAATAGTGGTGTAAAAACCCATAAATAAGAAACTAGACTAAAAACAAACATACCTGTAAGAATTAAGTGTCTTAAATAAAACCTGTCTACACACAAAAGGCTTCCACTTGGATTACTCAATATAAATCAGGTATTCAAAAGATCCACTCTTACTAAGACTCTTAAAATGAAGTTGATGGCTATGTTTTCTACAACTAGCTCAGGTTTAAAAAATATCAGTTTGACTCTAATGGAATTTTCCAAGGTCATTTTACTTACTAATTCAGGGCACTTCACAAATAATAGCCTGATCCAATAGTACCCCCAGACTACTGGACTTCTCAAACCAATTTAAAGTAAGTGGAACCAGATAAGGTTGCTAACTTTTCATTTTGGCAAGTGAAGACATTAAAAAAAAATTTTTAAACCTACACATTTACCAACCCAGGCATTTCATAAAAGAAAAAACACACTCTCCAAAAATAAAATTCTTCATATTGAATGTGTTTACTTTTATGAAAAACTCACATTATACTACCCCCCATTTTTATTAAGGACTCGTGAAAACTTCTTCATGGAGTATACTGGGAGTTTAGAGATCACTGATCAATTATAGCCAGCCCACATCAACCTTCCCAATATATGTCACCTTTAATATCCACAGCATTCTCAACTTCTCTTCACTTCCTTCAAGTTAGCAGAGTGGGGGTGGAGTGGGCTTTACCCAACACTTTCCCAAAACAGTAATCATGTGATCATGCAATTTTGGAAAAGCTTCCAATTAAGTTATCTGAAGGAGGGTTTGAGACCACCCATCTATTAATAAACTGTCAAATCTCATTATTTCCAGGAAGTGAAACATTTAAACATTGTTAAATAACGCTTCTAGTTTTAAACTTCTAATACATTTTTAATGGGTTAATGCCATAGTGCAATCTAACAAGAATAAATCTAATAAATTAACATATAAAATAGCGTATTTCTACTAATCCATAGCATTCTCCTTTTCTCTTTTTAAACAAATACATATTTCATATTTAAAAGGAATAAACAGTGAGTTCTTTACCTTTTCCTTAATGCCTTCTTTAAAATCATATGGAAAAATACAATCCTTTGGTTTAGACACAACTGTAAAAGGAAAAAAATAAAGATTCCAACACCCGTCTTCGTCCAATTTCAAGTACACATACACCGCAAGTTTCTGAATGGAAACCATCTTAAATATAAATAAATTCCTTTTGATCTCTAAATAGTGGCCAAAACAAACTACATATCCTAAAATTCATATGGAACCACAAAAGACCCTGAAAAGCCACGGCAATCTTGAAAAAGAACAAAGCGGGAGGCATCATATTCCCTGATTTCAAACTACATTACAAAGCTACAGTAATCAAAACAGTATGATGTTGGCATAAAAACAGACATACAGAGAGCCCAGAAATAAACCCATACATAACATGGTCAATTAATTTATGACAAAGTAACCAAGAATATACAATGGAGAAAGGAGAGTCTCTCCAAAATATGATGTTGGGAAAACTGGACAACCACACGCAAAAGAATAAAACTGGACCACTATCTTACACCATACACAAAAAAGTAACTCAAAATGGATTAAAAACTTGAACATACTGGTGGCGCAGTGGTTAAGAATATGCCTGCCAATGCAGGGGACACGGGTTCAAGCCCTGGTCCAGGAAGATCCCACATGCCGCAGAGCAACTAAGCCCATGTTCCACAACTACTGAGCCTGTGCTCTAGAGTCCGTGAGCCACAACTACTGAGCCCACATGCCACAACTACTGAAGCCCGCACGCCTAGAGCCCATGCTCCACAACAAGAGAAGCCACTGCAATGAGAAGTCCGTGCACTGCAACGAAGAGTAGCCCCCGCTCACCAAAACTAGAGAAAGCCCGCACGCAGCAACGAAGACCCAACACAGCCAACAATAAATACAAAAAAATAAAGTTATTTAAAAAAAAACAAACCTGAACATAAGATCAGAAACCATAAAACTCCTAGAAGAGGGCCTTCCCGGTGGTCCAGTGGTTGTGGTTAAGACTCCATGCTCTCAATGCGGGGGCACGGGTCCAATCCCTGGTCAGGAACTAAGATCCCGCACGCCATATGGCACGCCACCCACCCCCCAAAAAAAAGAAAAAAAAGAAAAACAACTCCTAAAAGAAGACATAGGCAGTAAGCTCCTTGACAGCAGTCGTGGCAATGACTTTTTGGATTTGACGCCAAAACCAAAGGCATCAAAAGCAAAAATAAACAAGTGGGACTATACCAAAGTATAAAGTTCTGCACAGCAAAGGAAACCATCAACAAAATGAAAAGGCAACCTACTGAATGGGAGAAAATATTTGCAAATCATATATCTGATAAAGCATTAATATCCAACATATATATTTTTTTATAATTCATACAATGAAAACAACCAACCTGATTAAAAAATGGGCAGGGGAGCTGAATAGACATTTTTCTAAAGACATACAGAAGGCCACCAGGTACAGGAAAGGGTACTGAACATCACAAATCATCAGAGAAATGCAAAACCACAATAAGATATTACCCACACCTGCTAGAATGGTTATTATCAAAAAGAGAAGAGATAAAAAGTGTTGGTTGGGGCTTCCCTGGTGGCACAGTGGTTGAGAGTCCGCCTGCCGATGCAGGGGACGCGGGTTTGTGTCCCGGTCCGGGAAGATCCCATATGCCACGGAGCGCCTGGGCCCGTGAGCCATGGCCGCTGAGCCTGCGCGTCCGGAGCCTGTGCTCCGCAACAGGAGAGGCCACAACAGTGAGAGGCCCGCATATCGCAAAAAAAAAAAGTGTTGGTTGGAGAGGATGGAGAGAAAAGGGAAACCTTGAGCACAGTTGGTGAGAATGTAAACCGGTACCGTCATGGAATTTCCTCAAAAACTTGAAAATAGAACCATATAATCCAGCAATTCCACTTCTGGGTATTTATCTGAAGAAAATGAAAACGGTAACTCAAAAACAGTAACTCGCCACTTGCGATAACAAAGACGGATCCAGAGGGCATTATGCTAAGAGAAATAAGGCAGAGAAAGACAAATACAGTATGATCTCACTTACATGTGGAATAACAAAAACAGAAAAGAAGATGAAAAAAATGAGCTCACAGATACAGAGAACAGATGGTGATTGTGGGGGCAGTGCACGAAATGGGTGAAGGGGGTAAAAAGGTACAAACTTCTAGTTATAAAATAAATAAGCCTTGGGTATGTAATGTACAGCATGGTGACTACAGTTAATAACCCCGTATTGCATATCTGAAAGTTGCTAAGAGAAAATCTTAAAACTTCTCGTCACAAGAAAAGAGAAGTTTGTAACTATGGTGATGGATGTTAACTAGACTTATTGTGGTGATCATTTTGCTACATATACAAATATGGCATCATTATGTTGTATACCTGAAAGTCATACAATGTTACATGTCAATTATACCTCAATTTTTAAAAAGTTTAGAAGATTCAATCTGAAAAAAAAGAATACCCAAGTACAGAGCCCTAAGTCCCTACAACTGTTAAAATTGCTTTGATGAAACATTTGCTATCCATCTAAGTCAGAATGGAAGATATTTAAGTCTTTCCCAAAGGAAATGCCCACCACCACCAAAACCTCAACCAGCATACAATGGAGGAACTCAGTCCAAAGTTCTCAAAGCTAGGCTATTAAAGATGACCAAAGCTTCCCCCACTACACTCTCAACTCCTTGTCATTCACAACAGCTGTACATACAGTGACATACTCAGAGGAGGTAAATGATGAAATGAGCTAATAACTCTCTCTTCCACATACTTTCCAAACTATTCTCAACATCACTTTGTTTTGTGTATTCAACCCAACTTAAAGGGTAAAACTTCACAAAAATAACACACCACCCTCCCTTCTCTGCTTGCTTCCCTTGTCCCACTTTCCTAGTATCCAAGAAACCTGACAGGAGATGCTGCCCCATTTAATCTCTGGTTCTGGGCTGGAAAATAACCCGGGAAGCATAACACATCAATAGTGTTGTGCCCTTAATTTTTACAAAAAAATGACTATTTAACTGGCCAAGTTCTCAACATGCAATACGTCATAATCCACGGTGGACACTGCCTCATGGCACGCAGAATTCTGTGGAATAGTTTCATCCACAGAATTGTATGCATAGCACAACCCAACTCCAGCACGATATTACCATAACTCCTCCCAAATAGGTAAACATTTATTTATTCCTTGGCATCTTGCCTCATCACACAGAAAACTTTGGCCAGGCTTCTATGACAGGCTTTTAGGGTGACATCACGAAAAGAAAACAGTTACAGCATAATTTTGACCCAGAAAAAAAAAACTACTCTACCACAATAGAGTAACCACTGGAACAGAGAAAAAGATATCAAACTGCCTCCCGACTTACGCTCCTAGAAAAAAATTAAACAGTTGAATAGGAGCAACCAGTCCAATAAAACTTAGGGTCCACAACTGACCAAAAAAAACTTCTTTAGCAAACAAAAACAAAAATAAACAAATGGGACCTACTCAAACCTAAAAGCTTTTGCACAGCAAAGGAAACCACAAACAAGATGAAAAGACAACCCTCAGAATGGGAGAAAGTATTTGCAAATGAAGCAACTGACAAAGGATTAATCTCCAAAATTTACAAGCAGCTCATGCAGCTCAATATCAAAAAAACAAACAACCCAATCCAAAAATGGGCAGAAGACCTAAATAGACATTTCTCCAAAGAAGATATACAGACTGCCAACAAACACATGAAAGAATGCTCAACATCACTAATCATTAGAGAAATACAAATCAAAACTACAATGAGGTATCACCTCACACCGGTCAGAATGGCCATCATGAAAAATTCTACAAACAATAAATGCTGGAGAAGGTGTGGAGAAAAGGGAATCCTCCTGCACTGTTGCTGGGAATATAAATTGGTGCAGCCACTATGCAGAATAGTATGGAGGTTCCTTAAAAATCTAAAAATAGAACTACCCTATGACCCAGCAATCCCACTCCTGGGCATATATCCAGAAAAGAAGAAAACTCTAATTCGAAAAGATAAACATATCCCAATGTTCATAGCAGCACCGTTTACAATAGCCAAGACACAGAAACAACCCAAGGGCACATTGACAGACAACTGGTTTAAGAAGATGTGGTGTGTTGTGTGTATACACACACACACACACACACACACACACAAATGGAATGTTACCCAGCCATAAAAAGGAATGAAATATTGCCATTTGCAGCAACATGAATGGACCCAGAGAATATCATACAAAGTGAAATAAGTCAGAGAAAGACAAATATTATATGCTACCACTTATATGTGGAATCTATAAAATAACACAAATGAGCCTATATACGAAACAGAAACAGACAGACTCACAGATATAGAAAACAAATTTATGGTTACCAAAGGGGATGGGCGATGGCGGGGGGTATGATAAATTAGGAGGATGGGATTAACAGATACAAACTACTATACATGAAACAGATTAGCAACAAGGACCTACTGTAGAGCACAGGGAACTAGAGCCAATATCCTGTAATAACGTATAGTGGAAAAGAATCTGAAAAGCATAGATATATATTATGTATAACCGAATACTTTGTTGTACACCTGAAACTAACACAGTATTGTAAATCAACTATACTTCAATCAAAAAGAAAACTTCTTTAACAACATGCACTAAGTATCTTAAAAGCATTTTTTTTTAAGTTACTGATCCAACAGCTGGAGAAAAAACAAGAAAAATAAAAATTAAGCCATTAATAAACCAGCTAAAAAAATACATACCACAGAAGTGTGAGTGAAAGGGAGGCCGTGGGGGTGCTTTATCTAGCGCAAAGCTGTGATGCACCAATGCTGCCACAGCAATAATCTGCCAAGAAAGGAGGAGAAAATCACTTATCAGATACCTACTACGCAGTCTGCATTCTCACCACAACCACCGAGAATAGAAAAAGATACAGATTTTAGTCCGTAAGAATACTTTAATGTTTTATTACGGAAGAATTTAAACAAATAAAAAATAGAATAATCAACTCTCATACACCGATCACCCAGCTTCAATCATCAACTCATCAACAGCCCCACCCCACACTATTCTGAAGCAAAACTCATACCTATCATTTTATCCAGAAATATGTCAGCAGGTATCCCTAACCAAGGTTTCTCAACCTTGGCACTATGGACATTTTAGGCCGAATAACTCTTTGCTGTGGGGCTGCCCTGTGCATTGTGGGACGTTTAGCAACATCCCTGGCTGCCAACAGCACCACTCCCCACTCCCCAGTCTCCAAGTTGTGACACCAAAAATGTCTCCAGACATGGCCAAAAACCCCTTGAGGGTTAAAATCTCACCAAATTGAGAGCCATTACTTTAAAAGATGAGCAGTTTTTAAAACGCAGTACAATCATCTCAGCTAATTCAATTAACAGTGTTACCTTAAAATCATTAAATATCCAGGCAGGAATCAAATTCTCATGTTTTCCCAACTATCTCAATTTTATTTACCAAATAAGTCCATACTTTGCAACCAGCTGATATGTTAAACTGTCTTAAGTACAACTCCTCCCCATCGATTATTTCTTGCAATTTATTTGTTGAAGAAACTGGATGGTTTTGGCCCGTAGAGTGCCCCCCCAATACAGACTCTGCTGCTCGTATCCCAATAACGTCATTTAACATGTTCTTCTGTTTCTGTACTGCCTGTATATCCATATGTAGATCTGAAGGCTTGATAAAAATCAGATTTTTTGGCAAGAATTCTTTGGAGGTGCTACTGATCTCTGGTTATCACATCGGATCTGGTTATCTCTACTCTAGTGATACTAGCAGCCTCTGAAAATCACTGCCTAGATCCATTATCTCATTAGAGATTGCAAAGTGGTCACATTCAATTTTTTCTTTATTTTATTTATTTATTAGCTGGAAAGCTTCTATGAAGACAAACTTCCCCGTATCGATTATTTGGTTACCTGAGATACAATATATGTTCAAAAAAGCAAAGATAAATGCTTGATTCAATCTATTTATTTACCAGTTTTCAAAATAATGAGTTAATTCCCTAGCTTTCTTCACAAGTGAGCAACGCGGTGCTGTGTTTACAGTATCATTATGAAGTCGTATGTTTCAATCTGTTGCAGTTATACATGCTCAAACTGTCCCATCTTTGGTGGGGGAAACTCTTCAAGTTTACTCTTGAGTCCTTCTGACATATCTTCAGTAGATCTTAATATCGTCCTTGCTTTCTAGTATAACAAGAAGTTCCAGGCTTATCCTGGACATTTCCTGCCCCAAATCAGCTATTTCTTCACAAAACCCTATTTCCTTTCTGGGGAAATGGTATTTAGAAACCTCACTCTGGGTGCTGGAAGGATTTTTTTTAACTAATTAAATTTTCCCCAAACACTTAACTATTAAATATCTACTATATCAACTATTATTAAAAGATCAAATCACATACAAAAAAAATAGCCAAAAGACTTTAAAAAGATCCCCATCAATGTCAAAGGATTTAGAAGCAAACACAAAGAAGCTCCCATCGACCAAAGACAATTTAAGCAGCAAAAATAACAAGATTAATGAATACAATAGATTGAAATATACTAAGTATATATAAAGCCCATGAGTTTATAATGATAGTCCATAAAAGAGGAAGCAAAAATAAGTAACAAGAAAAATAAACAAATCATGTGTCAACAGTGCACATAATGTAGGTCCCCAACTTCCCTCTCAGAAAACTGGCAGCGAAAGAGAAAGAAGTACACATTTATCTCTTCTTTCCTATATAAAGTATTGCAGCATAACCAAATAGTACTGGTTAATGAGGAAAAGTTAATTTTATAGAAAAATTTAACTAATAATCATTCTAATATTTCACATGCTTAACTAATAAACATGGAAAGGACGACGGAATTAGAAGACCATTTTACAGCTCCTAATGAAATATCTAATTTAGGCAAAAATTAGATCAGTGGTTCTCAACCAGGAACAATTTTGCCCGCAGTCCCCAGGGGACATTTAGAGAGATGTCTGAAGGCATTTCTGGTTGTCAGAACTAGGCGGTAGCGGTGATATTTGGCATTGGGTGGAGGCCAGGGATACTGTTAAACATCCCACAATGCACAGGACAGCTCCCGCAACAAGTTCATTCGGCCCAAACATCAGTATTGCCGAGGTTAAAAAACTTGAACCTACTAATCAATGATAGCCCCACTAACTGGTTTAACCAGACATTACGTGCCTACTGATACGACCCAACATGAAATACACTGTACCACCTACACAGTATTTTGGCAAAAAAAAGTTAAACCTGAACCTAATCAATTCGGCAGTGCTAATGAGCAGGGGTGGATACTTTTTTCTGTAAAGGGCCAAAAAGTAAATATTTTGGCCTTTCAGGTCACAGAGTCTCTGTCATGACTACTAACTTTGCTGCCGTGGTACAAAAGCAGCTGTAGATAATATGTGAACGAACAGACATGCTGTCTTCCAGTGAACTTTATTTACAGAAACAGGTGATGGGCTAGATTTGCCCGCAGGCCACAGTTTGCCAACCCCTGGTATACAGGAAGAAATCCAAAGACACGAGGAAGCAAACAAATACAGAAAATGGGTCATTCTTTGAGACCACTAACAGTGATTCCTCAATAAGTCAACGTCACTGAAAAAGCTGGAGGGGGTGGGAGGGACCTGCTCACATTTAAAAGAGATTCAAGAAACAAATTAAACACCGTCTGTGGATCTTGTATAAATCCTGACTCAAATAAATCAACTGTTAAAAGACATTTCTGAGGGCTTCCCTGGTGGCAGTGGTTGAGAGTCCGCCTGCTGATGCAGGGGACGCGGGTTCGTGCCGCGGTCTGGGAGGATCCCACATGCCGCGGAGTGGCTGAGCCTGTGAGCCATGGCCGCTGAGCCTGCGCGTCCGGAGCCTGTGCTCCGCAACGGGAGAGGCCACAACAGTGAGAGGCCCGCGTACCACCAAAAAAAGACATTTCTGAGAAATAGAGTCATGTGACTATGGACTAGGTATTTTAGCTGGTATCAAGGAATCACTGTTAATGTTAATAGGGGTGATAATGGTATTCTATAAGAAAGTGTGCATGTTCTGAGAGATGCAGACCAAAGTATACAGGGATAAAATGACACAATGTCTGAGATTAGCTTCAAAATACTTCAGGAGGAAAAAAAAAGAAGGGGGCGATAAACAAGTGTGACAAAATCTTGCTAAATGGTGAATATGAGTGATGGGTATATAGGACTTCATTATATTATTCTATGTCCATTTGAAGTTCTCCAAAATAAAAAAATTTAAAAACAAAAAGTCCAGCAATTTAAGTCTTTTTAAAAAAACCCTCCAACACTAGACAAATTCAATTCATTCTTCAAAATGGAGTTTGGTAGTGAATTAGTATTCTTTCCCTTCCAAAAAGAACAAACTTCCCTTACAGAAAAGCTGTACAAGTGCAAGAAGTATCACACCTCTGGCATAGGTACAAAATCTGTCCTATTTCTTTACCTCGTTTTCATGTGTCTTTGCATTCTGCATTGTCTTCATGCTCAAAGACATGACCACAAGTGGAGGAGGACCAACATCCTTAATTACATTCACCAGGTCAGGTTTAAAAGCCACTGCCTCAACTTTACACCAACTGATTGGCTGATTCAAGAGCTCTGAAAAAGAATAGGAACAACAGATCAATAGCTATTTGCTGAAAAAGAAAAGTTACTATCATTAAGACATCTGTGATTAACCGAGATGGTCTTCAATCCTACCTTCTACTAAGAATATCTTATTATAACATCTAACTAAAAATAAACCATGTTATTGGATTGTATGCATATCTTCGTGTGTGTATACATATGTTCATTTTCTTGGGAAAAAAGTCCACAGCTTTCATCTGACTTTCCAAAAAATCCAAGACCCAAAATAGGTTTGTAAAAGCCACAGCACTGCCTTAGAGAAATAAAAAAAAAACAGTTTTGAGACTTCCCTGGTGGCGCAGTGGTTGAGAATCTGCCTGCCGATGCAGGGAACACGGGTTCGAGCCCTGGTCTGGGAAGATCCCACATGCTGTGGAGCAACTAGGCCCGTGAGCCACAACTACTGAGTCTGCGCGTCTGGAGCCTGTGCTCCACAACAAGGGAGGCCACGATAGTGAGAGGCCCGTGCACCATGATGAAGACTGGCCCCCACTTGCCGCAACTAGAGAAAGCCCTCACACAGAAACGAAGACCCAACACAGCCAAAAATAAATAAATAAACCAATGAACCGACAAAAAATAAATAAATAAATAATGTTTTTTTAAAAAATGGTTTTGAGAGATTCATGCAGACAAAACAGAGTATCACAAATGCAAGTATTGAAAAACATCAGGTAAGAGACCATACATGCATTATCCACAACGTGCAGTGATGTTTTGCTCCTTCAGAAGTCAGCAGTTCACTATGTAGAACAGCTGAGCCACATCAGCCAGGTCGGAAGTGCACGCTGACAGCAAAACAGTGAAGGATGCACCCAAATGCCCGAGTAGGCTAGCTAAAGCCTTCCTCCCACTAAAATGCTAAGCACCACGGTGAAAGAGTGATTTCAAAAGTACTTCCTATACTCACTCAATGAAAACCTTAAAGAAACTAACATTAAAAAGGAAGTGGTAGGGCTTCCCTGGTGGCGCAGTGGTTGAGAGTCCGCCTACCGATGCAGGGGACACGGGTTCGTGCCCCGGTCCGGGAAGATCCTACGTGCCGTGGAGCGGCTGGGCCCGTGAGCCGTGGCCGCTGAGCCTGCGCGTCCAGAGCCTGTGCTCCGCAACGGGAGAGGCCGGCATAACGCAAAAAAAAAAAAAAAAAAAGGAACTGGTCGCACTGAAATTGAGTCCAATTCTGTAACTTCTAGAAACCGCATCTAACAGCAATTTACTTAGCATTCTGAAAGTAAAGTTTCCCTTACGTGGATTTTTTACTTCGAGCCAACAAGGTCCTTTGATCTTTCTGTTCATCAAGAACAGTTCCAAGCTGGATGTGTTGGTCCCAAATACATGAGAAAAAGTTTCTCCTTTCAAATCCTGAGGAAGCTGTGGCATTTCAGCCTGAAAAAGGCAAAGACGAAAAAAAAAATCTTTTTTTGTTTAAAACTATTACTTCACATTTTCCAAAGTCTATATTTGAAATAAACAAAAGTCTCTCTACGAACCACCAGAAGAAACCCCTTTGATATATATATGACATGTAATTTGCCACAAATGAAATCCATAACAATTCACAGTAGGAAACAAAAACAATTCACAATGACAAAATAATGCATCTTGATGACACCCATTAGAAGAAAAATGAGCCAAGAAGCTCCCACAAAAGAGGATTTCTGTCCAGAGCTGTACATGCCTTACTGATAAAGAATAGCCAAATAAGTACAACTCCATTAGAAGAATGAAAGCGAGAGAGTGGGACGTTTGGCTTGCGAGCGGGAACCTCTCAGTCGTGCACGGAGAAAGAACGATTTAAAAATGGGTGATGTTGAGAAGGGCAAGAAGATTTTTGTTCAGAAGTGTGCCCAGTGCCATACTGTGGAAAAGGAAGGCAAGCACAAGACTGGGCCAAATTTCCATGGTCTGTTTGAGTGAAAGACAGCTCAGACTTTGAGATTCTCTTACACAGATGCCAACAAGAACAAAGGCATCACCTGGGGAGAGGAGATGCTGATGGGAGTATTTGGAGAATCCCAAGAAGCACATCCCTGGAACAAAAATGTTCTTTGCTGGCATTAAGAAGGGAGAAAGGGCAGACTTGATAGCTTATCTCAAAAAAGCTACTAATGCATAATTGTTGGCCACTGCCTTATTTATTATGAAACAAATGACTCATGACTTTTTATGTGTACCATATTTAAGTTGATCTCATACACTAGAATTCAGATCATGAATGGCTGAGGTAATATTTCTGTCCTGATTTAAATAAGATTGGCTTGTGGCTAAATGAATATAGTCAGCTTTTTGAATTTTGATAGTAATTCTGGTTCAAAAAGTACTATCACTGTTTTCCCCGTCTAAAGAGATGATTAAACTTGAATAAGGAATGTTAAACTTTTCAGCGATACAGTGAAATGCCTTCTCAAACCCTATAGGAGATTGGTTTTATGTTTAGATTTCTATAACTGGTTATATTAATATATTTAAATACTGAGAAGCTCCCTTAACTGTCTCATAGACCAGCAAGATTCACCTGTGTTTCAAGTTGTGTTCCTTTGCCTGTTAAGGGAAGGGCTGAAGATATACTGACAACGTTCACTTTATCTTTTTGGTCTTAACTATGCCAATTTAATTAAAATTCTCCATCTAAAATATTGCGTTTTACTTAATGAAAGGAATTTTAGTGTGGTTATGTACAGCATCAAATAAAGAATATTTAGTTATTTTCACATTTTATAGATGATCTTTAAGATCAGATGCTTTTAAAATTCACTGTGACAAGATATGTTAGGAAACTTGCTTGTGAATTCTCTACAAAGTCAGACTAAGTTATAATTCAGGATTGTCTTTTAAACAGGTATTCAGAAACACAACGGTAGAACTACTGTAGATGTGTGATGGGCAATGGTACTTTTGCCAACTCAGAAGGGTTAAGGTAGAGGAGCTTTATCATTAGCACAAATTTGTAAATTATCTGATCATAAGGCTTGAGAACTAAAAACAAAGTCACAGATCAAAATAAATAAATAAATAAAAGCAAGGGAGTAGGAGTCATTCAAAATGCTTCCATGGAGAAAATTTTTTATGGGAGACAGTGTTTTATTTTTCTTTTCATAAGAAATATTCATGTTCTCAAGTTCTATATATATTGCCATGTGTGCTCTGATGAATACAGCCTAAACAAACCGATAATAAATTCAGTAATTTTCTTACATTATCTAAGCAAAAAATAATGATACTGGTTATCATCTTCCTGCTG
>NW_006771242.1:1144420-1144843 GCF_000442215.2 Lipotes vexillifer
TGCTGATGCTTGTAACAGTTGCTGCTTATAGAGCAATTTAAGACCAGGAATAATTACTAGTGCATCAGTTGAATGCTACATACATTCCTCAGATTAGAAATCCACAGCTAAAATTATCAAGTCATAAGCAATGTATTTCATCACAACTTTATTAATAATTTACACATGGCATGCAAGAAATGTTATTTCAAATTCATTTCAAAATAAAAGTTTTGACAATTACAAAAAAATGCTTCCATGGTACTTTTTCATCACCACTGTCAGAGATATTTCTTAAGTTTCCCTTTTCCAACATCATGAGATCAAAACACTAGAATGGAGAGGTAAAGAGAGGTTAAGGTCCAGTTAATTAACATCCTGCAGCAGTGACCTTGTCTGTCAAGGGAGCAGGAGCAGCACTACAGTGATGCTACAGACGCTCTT
>NW_006771242.1:1144853-1148616 GCF_000442215.2 Lipotes vexillifer
CTCTTCTCTCACCTTTCCACTGCTCAGAGGGACACTTCAACAGGCTAATGATGTCCAACTCCATCTTGTGGCATTCATTCCACTTGACAAACAGTTGTGCAATTTCAACTTATTTATGTAAAGATGCATACTTGAAAGCAGAGAAAGGCAGTGCAACCTATAGTCTACATATTTAAATTCATTTTATTCATTTTAATTATTCATGACTATAAGTTCACTTCAGTGAACTGTAAGCTTGAAGAGCCCTGCCAATACTCCTAATTGAAAGCCAGTTGAAATTTCAAAAATAGGAAAATGCCATTTTCAAGCAAAATCCATTCATTTACTTTGTTTGACTTACCGAGTATCTAACTTCCAAGTACTCCGATTTCTCTGGAATATCAGGTATCTCAAAAGCATAGTTCTTTTCCACTGCCTGGGTAAGTTGGTATTTAAAAATCATTAAGATAAAAAAACTTTTCACAAATTAAATTGACAAGCATTACATACACAACGCATGTCTCTGTATTTAATCATTATGGAACACAAAGGTAAATAAAGCCAAAAAAGCGCCTTTTCCCCCTCTCAACTGGGACTAAAATAGCCAGTGACAAAATGTTAAAAAGACTTCTTTTGGACACTAGAGAACTTAGAAGTATTTGCATTCAAGAGAGGTAATAAAACATTAAAAACGTTTACAATGTCAATGCACTAAATTATTTGCTACTCTTTGATACCAAGCAACTCCATCTTGCTAGAAAAATTAATGATAAACATTATAATCATAGCTCACATGTACTGAGTGCTTGCTATGTACCAATGATTGTTGTAATCACTAATCCCAATTAATTGACTTGACCCTTCCAACAGCTCTTGAAATAAGGCCCCATTTCTCAGGTGAAGAAACAGGCCCAGAGAAGTCACTCAGCACTTGTTCAAGGTCACAGACCAGGAAGTGGTAGGGCTAGGACTTAAAGCACAAGCAGTCTAGTCTGAGCACCTATGCTCTTCACCACTGCACCACAATGCTTCTAGAATTTTAGAGACCTGATCCATCAGCCACAAGTCAAAAAGCTCAAATAGTTCAGATGGTTAGCCTCATCTTGAGCAACTCAATCCTCCCTTTACTGCAATCACTGTTAATATAGCCAGTGTGCTGAGGAACTCACAGCCCCACAACTATGGCCAAAGGCATCAATATCTCACTAAAATGAAGACAACTGATCAATATGTATCACATGAATAGAAGAACTTTGTTCTATCAGAAATTGCATCACAGACCCTGACTTTTAAAGATTTAACCTTCTGACCAAGACAACTTGGTAATAACCAATGTAAACAAGACCAGAACAGTTTCTTCTCCATCTAAGAATAAGAACACAAGCTATGCTTCAAGTACTGGAAGCAATTACTTTGCTAATGTTACCTTTTTATTCAAATTAATGAACATTATACACAGTTTAAGGAGAAAGAATAAATATTTTTATAAATCTAACATATTGGTTTTACATTGCTATCTATGAAATTTCCATTGAATGAATTATAGCCACACAGAAGGCATTTTGCAAAAAGATATGCAATAACTATTTGCTAAATCAGGAAATTAACAAACAACCAATATATAGACCTGAAAAAATTATCACCAAATACAAACCTTGGACTTGAATTTCATAATCTTATATTTTGCTGCTATTTTCTCATCAAATTCATCATAAACATCCTTCATTGTAACTGGAGTTCCACTTTCTTTCCCTGTATTTAGATCAATTTTCTGCTTTCCCATGGAGAGGGGAGGGGAGGAGAAAAAATATCTGTACATAAGATCTTTTCAACCACCAGAAACCCAAGCCTAAATCAACTTTCATCTTCACGTACTTAAACATTTAATAGAATAAGGTGAGTTCAAAGATACAAATGGACCCAAAAATGTACTAAATCCAACACCCAAGTCCTCCCAATGGCATCATAAAAGCCAGAGATAAAGATGATCAATCCTACAAAATGGGAGAATAGTGTAAATCTTGACCAAGACGCTTCACAGTTCAACTGAGATGGGGAACAGCTGGGGTTGAGAGGGGAGTGTGGATGTTAAGTCCTAATAAAAAGGAGGAGCAAATGGAACTGACCTTGTTAAATGGCTGTGGAGGAAATAACAAAACCATGAAAACTGGGCCAAACGCCATGTCATATTTTAGAGTCATAAACTCCCAACCCCAATAATTATGGAAATGGGGAGTGGGGGTGGGGAGACAGCATTATGTACTGAAACTCAGGCACTTTTATGCTCTAACAAGTTGAAAAACAGATAGTGTATCACTCCACTTCTCCCAATGTCTAATGGAGCTGCTGACAATCAGTGGTCACGAGGCAGGCAATAAGAAAGGTTGCAGATAATCCACAGCCCTGTCAAAGGACAGGGTTGGTGGCAGAAGACAGAATACACTTGGAATTAGAAGCTATCTACTAAGGTTTACCGTTTCACGGGGAAGGAAGTAGAGCGTTCGCTCAATGTTTTTCACCATGACACAACAGCTCACATGGGTTTGGGCGAATTCGATCCAAACTTTGCCAAATAGAAACACCACACCTACAAGAATAAGGAAAAACCATGAGAAAATAAACATTTCAATTATATCACATTAAAGGGACGACGTAAAAGCTCACTGAATGTGTCCACACATTTATGCTTTGGTAAGTCATTTCTTACAGCAAATGGATCTGCTGTCCAATCCCAAAAACTAGTTCCTTTACTCAGTACCTATGCCATGACAATATCACACCAGTAAAACCTGTGACCACTGGGAGGACAGGGAACAGAATGATTCTCTAACTTGGTGGAAGCATTTTTCCCTAGAATTAGGGAGACATCCCAGGTAAATAGAGACAAACCTCAGTTATCAGGGAGACATCCGAGGCCTGAGTAGAAACACCCGGATAACTACTGAGACACCCTAGGTCAGTGTAGAAACCGCTGGGGAATCAGAGAGACATCCCGGCTCAATGTAGACAGACCTCGAAAACTAGGGAGACATCCTAGATCAGTGTAGGAGGAAAAAAAGGACATTTTCCCTAGAACCAGGATTACCCACATTAAGAGAAACAAAAAAAGCAACTTATTCTCCAACAAAACTCGTATTTAAACCTTTTATGAGAACTCTGAAAATATAATACTAAACTCCTTTCTAGCTTGTACTTACCAATAAAAATTAACATTCATGTGTAAGGATAACTATGCATGGTATATCAGTATTCTCCTGTATGTAAAATTGTGTTTTGGAAAAACATAATTCATCTCACATCTTATTCCATATGATAGTAAGTATCTCCTAATAGGGCTAAACTATTATCTTCTATTCCACCCTTTCCACCTCACAGACTACTGAAGACATCTGGCTGGCTAGCATTTGTAATGTTCCTCCTCTACTATTTCAGTTTAACAAATGGGGTCTAGTAACCAAATCCTTTTGAGATCCCTAAGTAACGTAGACCACAAAGTGGTAAACCAAGCCTTTCTGGACATCAAGCCATTGTTCATTAAACATGGCCATCAAGAAAGGACTCCAGGGCTTCCCTGGTGGCGCAGTGGTTGAGAGTCCGCCTGCCGATGCAGGGGACACGGGTTCGTGCCCCGGTCTGGGAAGATCCCACATGCCGCGGAGTGGCTGGGCCCGTGAGCCATGGCCGCTGAGCCTGCACGTCCGGAGTGCTCCGCAACGGGAGAGGCCACAGCAGTGAGAGGCCCGCATACAGCAAAAAAAAAAAAAAAAAAAAAAAAAAAAAAAAA